>NW_027363342.1:957500-1026802 GCF_046119375.1 Phyllobates terribilis
AAATGAGGGATACCTGGTTGCAGGTTTACTAGTCTTCTAGTCACAACCTCCTACTGATAAAACAAAGATTTTATCAAAACACCAGCAAGCAGCCCAGAAAGTGACACATCGCTGGAATCAGGGTCTCTGTCTCTACATCATGCTGCTCTCGGAATATATGGCAAAAACCTAGTGACAGATTCCCTTTAAGCTCTCATCTCTAGTGATCAGGACCCTAGAATTTTCTTCTGAGGTGGGTTTCCCTTTAGCTCTGCACCTACCTAGCGTCACTGCATGGCTGCGGAAATAAAAAAATAAAAAAATAAATCTTTCTGAATTCTGAAGAGAAGGAGCAGTTGTGGAGTGTCAATGTGGCACCCCAGGGGTCTGGTTTCCACAGTAATGTAATGTTATGTCTGAGAGCAGGTGGGAGGTCCTTTGGTCAGGGATCCTGTGCATGCCACACCTCCTGCCCAGTCTTGGGAGGGGAAGAACTTCCCCTATGTAAACCTGGGGCTGAAGCAGGGTTAGTCAGTCAAGGAGAGTAGAGAAAGAGAAGCAGCATAGGAAGAAACAGCAGAAGCTCAGTGGGAGCAATACTACTACAAGCCAGGGGCTGGCAGCTGCAGAGCTCGCCCTGACTGAGAAGATTTCTTACCGGACCCGGCGTCCGAGGCTGTGGGGACTAACTCTGACCCAGCAGCAGAAGCCGACCGGCAGGGGATTTCAGGTCCTCAGGCCCAGAAACCCGAAGGCACGGTCACACGCGTGGGACCAGCACCGCCATCGTGGAGCGGAAGCCATTAGAAGGCCCCGAGTCACCGGCCATACGGGTGAGCACCACACGGTACACTCAGGGACGTGGGCTACTTATATCCGCTTCTAGCAAGGTAGCCAGAAGAGTACAGTCAGTTTGGGAGGCCTACAACTCCGCCTGGCCAGGGGAGATCCCATCTGCTCAAGGACTGACCAGGCCCCGTTCGCTAGCAAGTACTCCGGGAGGGTCTATCGTTGTTACCAGTAAAGACCCTGAATTACACCGCACCGTTTCTGAGTGGTTCCTGCTACCCCCATCATCCACATCTGCTGCCCTGAGGCCATACCCCTCCCGTTGGGGGTTATACCATCTACGCTGCACCATCCATCCACCGGCCTCAGCGGACTGTCCTGCAGCGGCAGCTCCATAGCTGCATTCAACGGGTGGCGTAGTCGTACACATCTACCGCTGATACATCGCCGCTCAGTTTGACTCCCTGGGCACGGACCGGGTCCCCGCCACGAGACTACAACCCTCAAGCGATCCGGCTCCGGGTAAGCTCCCGCGTGCGCAACGCAGCGCGACACAGGCCCAGGGGCGCGTCAACTTTGGCGTAGTCGGCAGGATTTCGTGCCCGCAACCACCGGGTACTGCGTGCCTGAAAAAGAGACTTTTCAAACTTACCTGTGGTGAAGATTCCCGCCATCCGGCGCCATCTTCAGCCTTCTTCCCGCCATCGGTGAAGTTTCCCGCCATCCGGCGCCATCTTCTGCCTTCTTCCCGCCATCCGTGGAGTTTTCCCGCCATTGGACGCCATCTTGAGGACGCCGCGCGGGAAGAAGAGGGGCGTGGACTCCGAAAGCGCGCGAGAACTGAAGCCCCGCCTCACGTCCGGACGTTGCGTAAGGTCCTGGAAGGAGCCCAGCAGACGCCGACGTCACAGGAGCGCGACGGAAGGTCCTCAACCCTGACGATCCACTGCGGAGCCGCGGCCTACGGAAGAGGATCATCACAAGGTAGGCCACGGTTCACTAGGGGGGAGGAAGATGTCGGATACGGAGGAGAGCTTCACTGCCTCAACCCCCGCCAGCGCTACCGCTGCTGCAGTTATGCCCTTCACCATGCCCTATATCCCGGGAGCAGCTTGGCTACCCCAGTACTCAGGGGAGTCACATACCCTGCATGACTTTAGAGAAAAGCTGGATAGCCTCTTCCAGGTGTACCCCCTCACAGAAGAGCAAAAAGTGAGCATCCTGGTGGCCCAACTAACCGGGGCAGCCAAAAGGGAAGTAAAATCCTGGCCACCTGGGAGGAAGACTGTCGCAGGGATACTAACCCGGCTGAAGGACACCTTTGATACCCGCACCTCAGCCGAGATTAAGCTTAGATTCTACGGGTGCAAGCAGCGAGCGCATGAGAGTATAAGGGACTATGCACTAAACCTACAAGAGGCCCTGAGGGCCATTAAGCAGACCGACCCTGATGGAGTGGGAAACGAGGACAGGCTGTTGACCGAACAGTTTATAGAGGGACTGTATTGTAATACCCACCGAACCCAGTTGCGGGCAATGGCCTTACAGGATCCCCATCTGGGCTTTGCACAGTTCAAGGACAGAGCCATCCGGGTGCTCCGAGAACCGGCACCGGGTGGCGTTGTGACCCACAAGCGCCCTGCTATCACTTACCACCAGGAGGCGGCGCCCTTGTCGGCAGGGCCTGTGGGAGCTGATGCGCAGGCTTTGGACAATGACCCGGCTCCAGACCTACACCATCAGGTCCAAGAGCTAGCTAAGAGCGTTGCTGCGCTAACCCGAACTGTGCAGTCTTTACAGGCTTCCACCCCAGGGAAGATCCAGCTGGCATCCGGACCGGAGGACATCCCGTGGCGTCGACCAAGGAGGACCCCACCGGCCAGAGGAAGACCCAGTGACCGATACAGCGAGGACGGACGACCCATCTGCCGCCGCTGCAATCAACCCGGACATATGGCAAGGTACTGTTCTTTAAACGGGCACAACCTGGGGTAGAGGGCCAACCCCCAGGAAAAAGATCACCAGGCCCATCGAACTGGCGCGACAGATATGTGGGAGGACGTCCAGTCTTGCCTGTGGTACTGGATGGCATTCCCATGAGTGCCCTACTGGACACCGGGTCACAGGTCACCACCATCCCGTACGTGCTCTTTAAGCAGTACTGGAATGACTCGGATATTACCCGCTACCCTGACGACGACTTGAGTATCATCGCCAGCAATGGCCAGCCCGTGCCACAGATCGGATTTAAAGAGGTGACCATCAAAATCGGTAGAGTCGAACTGGCAGCACAGGGACTGATCATTGTAGATATTGACAAACATGAAAGTCACCCAAAAATAACTCTAGGAACTAATGTAATTGAAAATTGTCTTGCAGAGGTGATTTTCCTTTTACAGCAGGTTGCCAAGAACGCCAGCTCCGGCGAGCAGCGGGTGCTCCAGAAAGAGATCCAGGCACTGATGCGACGGCAACAGGTGGAACTCTCCGGCGGTGAGATTGGTAGCGTAAGAATGTGTGACCCTTTTCCTATTGCCATGCCCCCAAAAAGTGAAATGATGATTTGGTGCCGGGCAGCTATTGGTCTGAGAGGTAGAGATTACCAGGCAATGGTAGAACCAGTTTACTCGGACAGTAGGCCCACCATTTTGACAGCACGGGGGGTGGTTGATGTACGCCATGGGAGGGTGCCCGTTCGCATAATAAATATCGGGGAGAGGGAAGTGTACCTGCCCCGGTATGCCACGCTAGCCAAATTATATACCATTAACCAAAATTCTATACAATCTGTGGAACCCTTGCCTCCATCTCACCCGGAGGAAGGTAACGGCTCTAAGAAAAACATGGAGGACTGGTGTCAGCAACTACATCTGGGTACTGACTCCACTCCCGCACACCAGAAACAAGGAGTCTATCGGGTGGTTCAAGAGTACGAGAGAGTGTTCAGTAAACACCCGTTAGACTTCGGGCGAGTCAAGGGGGTAGAACACCACATCCCCACGGGAGACCATCCTCCTATAAAAGAGAGGTATCGACCCGTACCCCCTGCCCACTACCAACACGCCAAGGGGATGCTTAGAGACATGAAGGAGGCTGGGGTGATCAGGGATAGCTGTAGCCCCTGGGCAGCTCCACTAGTCTTAGTCAGAAAAAAAGACAACACCATGAGGATGTGTGTAGATTACCGGAAAATCAACCGTATCACACACAAGGATGCGTACCCCTTGCCAAGGATAGAGGAGTCATTGGCTGCTTTAAGATCTGCTAACTTCTTCTCTACCTTGGATCTCACTAGCGGGTACTGGCAGGTTCCTGTAGCAGAGGCGGACCGGGAGAAGACCGCATTCACCACCCCGATGGGACTTAGCGAGTTCACCTGCATGCCGTTCGGACTCTGCAACGCACCAGGAACCTTCCAACGACTAATGGAGTGTTGTCTGGGCCACAGAAACTTCGAGACGGTCCTGTTGTACCTGGACGATGTCATCGTATATTCCAAGACGTATGAGGACCACCTGAAACACCTGGCGGAAGTGTTCGAGGCTCTGGCGAGTTACGGCCTAAAGGTGAAACCCTCCAAGTGTCACCTCCTGAAACCAAAGGTGCAGTACCTGGGACACGTGGTGAGCGCTGACGGAGTGGCTCCCGACCCTGATAAGATCACCGCAATTAAGGAATGGCCAAGCCCCTCCAGCGTAAAAGAAGTGCGGCAGTTCCTCGGGTTGGTAGGCTACTACAGAAGGTTTATTCCCGGTTTCACCAAAAAGGCAGCACCTATGCAGGACCTCCTGATAGGCCAGTCCCGGAAGGCCAAGAACCAGAAGCCGCCCTTCAAATGGGAGGAGCTGGAAGAAGAGTCCTTCCGCCAGCTGAAGATGGCCCTCACGGGGGACGAAATCCTGGCGTACCCGGATTATAGCCAGCCCTTTATCCTCTACACCGACGCCAGTAACATCGGGCTAGGAGCCGTACTGTCCCAGATCCAGCAGGGGAAGGAACGAGTAATCGCCTACGCCAGCCGAAAACTGCGACCCACCGAAAGGAACCCCGAGAATTACAGCTCATTTAAGCTAGAGATCCTGGCCGTAGTATGGGCAGTCACCGAGCGCTTTAAGCATTACCTCGCTTCTTCCCGGTTCACCGTGTACACGGATAACAACCCGTTGACACACCTGGACACGGCAAGACTCGGTGCCCTGGAGCAGAGGTGGATGGCCCGTCTGTCCAACTACGAGTTCACAATCAAATACCGGGCCGGACGCTCCAATACCAACGCGGATGCCCTGTCCAGGATGCCCAACCTGCCGGACGAAGGAGAAGATCCGGAGGGACTGGAAGAAGTTGAACTCCCTGCGTTCCACCGTCATGGGACTATCCAGTATTCCCACCGGGTAAGGAGTAAGCAGGCTGTTACGTTGAACCCCTTACCTCACTACAACTGGGCGGAAACGCAAGACAGCGACCCTGCCGTCCGACTGGTGAAGGAGATGCTGACTCGCCCGGAGGCTTGCCTTGAACCAGACGCTCCGGAGGAAGCCAAACAACTATGGGCAGAGAAGAGTCGACTGTTCCTTTACAAGGGGAAGCTGTGCCGCAGAATGGTTAACTCCCGGACGCATGAACTACTCTGGCAAGTAGTAGTGCCACAAAGAGACGCAGCCATGGTGATGGAGGCATACCACGACGGAGCTGGACACTTCGGGTGGAAGAAGCTGGAGTTCCTGCTGCGCGAGCGATTCCACTGGGTAGGCATGAGGGGAACCATTGAGAAGTGGTGCAGAGACTGTGGCCCGTGCAACCTGAGAAGGAAGGACCGCGCCAGCCAGAAGACTCCCCTGCAGTCCATCGTCACCCGGCAACCGTTGGAACTGGTAGCCTTGGATCATGTAAAACTGACCCCAAGCAGAAGTGGCTACGTCTACGCGTTAACCATCGTGGATCATTACTCCCGGTTTCTGGTTGTCGTCCCCGTCAAGGACTTAACGGCTCAAACAGCAGCTAGAGCCTTCCAGCAGCACTTTTGCCGTCCACACGGGTACCCGGACCGAGTGCTGACGGACCAGGGACCTGCCTTTGAAGCGGAGGTCTTCCAGGAATTCTGCAATCTGTATGGCTGCCGGAAGATAAGGACGACACCCTACCATCCGCAAACTAATGGACTTTGTGAGAAAATGAACCAGGTGGTAATGGATCTTCTAAAAACGTTGCCCCTGGAAGAACGCAGTCTGTGGCCTGAGAAGTTGCCCGATCTGGTGGACCTATACAACCACATCCCGGTAGGTTCCACCAACTGTACCCCGGCTTACCTAATGAGGGCAAGACCTGGTAAGTTACCTGTTGACCTGGAAATGGGAGTCCTGACACCCGAGGACACTTCACCAGAAACAGACTGGGACACAGAGAGGCAGCAGCAGTACCGGAGAGTACAGGAGAGCGTGGAGCGAAGTCTCTGTCAGGCTAGGGAAAGACAAGAGAAAACTTACAACCAGTATGCTCCCGCTGTTCCCCTGGTACCCGGAGAGCAGGTCTTGAAGAGGAAGAGACGGCTCCACAAGTTGGACGACCAGTGGGAGAAGGACCCATACACCGTACTGCCCTCAAGCCACGAGAACCCGAAGGTTTGTACCATCAGTAAAGACGGAGGGGAAACCACAGCCATTGTATCCCGGGACCACCTGAAGAAGTGTCCCGAACAACTGAGGAACCCTGAAGAGGAACAAGAAGACCATCGACCCGTAGAGGAAAGGGAAGATATGGTTAGTACTGTGCTCGGGGACTTCCCTCGGTCTTGGACTCAAGTCAATGGTGCAGTTGTGGTACCCGTACTCACCTTCCTCCAACCAGCATCCCAAGCACCTACGGAGCAACAGGTAGAGCTGGAAGAACAGCCGGTCCAGGAGGCAGAAGACTCCACACAAGCAGAACAGGAGGATCAACCCTCTGCTTATAGTGAGCCTGCCGTACCCCTAGTGAGACAAAGAGCCGGTAGACAGCTGCCCAGTTTACCCTTGACAGCTCCTACACCCTGTAGTTCAGGGCCAGACAGTCAGCTCCGTAGGTCCACTAGGGCCACTAGAGGCCAGTTACCCGCACGCTGGAGGATTTGAAGTGTATAAATTGTTTTATTTATGTTTACCTGTGTATTGTTGCTTGTGTATAATTTTGTGTTTCCAGTTACTTTTAGGAATCCTTGGTGGATTACCGGGAATCCTTGTACATAGTTGGAACGTAACCCAGGATGGACTAGAGACTGTTAAGGACTCGGGGTAGGACAGACCCCTACCTGGTTACGTCTCCCTGTTTTGGTGAAATGGACACCTTGCTTTTCTTCAAAACTGCACCCGGTTGCGGGCACGCCGTAACCATCGTTATGTGTTTTCTTATTGTATTATTATTGTTTATATCTTGTTATGTTTTTCTAAAATATGTTTAGTCCCGGAGTACTAAATTTTACTAGGGGGGAATGTGGCACCCCAGGGGTCTGGTTTCCACAGTAATGTAATGTTATGTCTGAGAGCAGGTGGGAGGTCCTTTGGTCAGGGATCCTGTGCATGCCACACCTCCTGCCCAGTCTTGGGAGGGGAAGAACTTCCCCTATGTAAACCCGGGGCTGAAGCAGGGTTAGTCAGTCAAGGAGAGTAGAGACAGAGAAGCAGCATAGGAAGAAACAGCAGAAGCTCAGTGGGAGCAATACTACTACAAGCCAGGGGCTGGCAGCTGCAGAGCTCGCCCTGACTGAGAAGATTTCTTACCGGACCCGGCGTCCGAGGCTGTGGGGACTAACTCTGACCCAGCAGCAGAAGCCGACCGGCAGGGGATTTCAGGTCCTCAGGCCCAGAAACCCGAAGGCACGGTCACACGCGTGGGACCAGCACCGCCATCGTGGAGCGGAAGCCATTAGAAGGCCCCGAGTCACCGGCCATACGGGTGAGCACCACACGGTACACTCAGGGACGTGGGCTACTTATATCCGCTTCTAGCAAGGTAGCCAGAAGAGTACAGTCAGTTTGGGAGGCCTACAACTCCGCCTGGCCAGGGGAGATCCCATCTGCTCAAGGACTGACCAGGCCCCGTTCGCTAGCAAGTACTCCGGGAGGGTCTATCGTTGTTACCAGTAAAGACCCTGAATTACACCGCACCGTCTCTGAGTGGTTCCTGCTACCCCCATCATCCACATCTGCTGCCCTGAGGCCATACCCCTCCCGTTGGGGGTTATACCATCTACGCTGCACCATCCATCCACCGGCCTCAGCGGACTGTCCTGCAGCGGCAGCTCCATAGCTGCATTCAACGGGTGGCGTAGTCGTACACATCTACCGCTGATACATCGCCGCTCAGTTTGACTCCCTGGGCACGGACCGGGTCCCCGCCACGAGACTACAACCCTCAAGCGATCCGGCTCCGGGTAAGCTCCCGCGTGCGCAACGCAGCGCGACACAGGCCCAGGGGCGCGTCATCTATATAATAGATGTAGAGAAGTGGGATGACGGCGGCCTGTGCTGAGCATTGCCCGGCTGATCGGGTGATGACTGATGGGTCACATGAATGAGTTATTACAGCAGAAACCGCACCCGTCCTGATAACTATTCCTGCAAGGAACCGGCCGTCCCTAACCCTGCAGCTACATAATAGAGATGCAAAGAAACAAGGAGAAAGAAAGGATGCAATGACAGGGATCACCAAGGAATAGCAAAAATATAGAATTTTATTAAAGACTAAACATACAAGACATGTTAAAAAAAACAACTAAAAAGCAACAATTGCCCCAATGAATAACAAAACCATTGCAAGGTACTGATATGGTTAATCCTCACATATATATGCCCAACTAGTCACAGAAAATCTCAATATATGACTACAGACTGCCCACCACAATATAATAAAGAGCAAGGCAGCAGCAAAGTATCTATTCACAAAGGCAATAATATCCAAATAAGCCTATAAAAATAGTGCCCATTATATAACCCCACAATGAAACCTGCCGCTGACACAATCGCCCCAAATGTGAAACAATACAATTGGATTGCTAAAAGAGCAAGCTAACGCTGTTAGGTCGGGCAGTAGAAAAAAATGATGTAACTACACCTGAACCATCAGGCAACCTACAGAAATGTGCATGGAGGATGTTGTTTTTACATAAGAGTTATGTATACAGAAAAGCTATATGTCCTATACAGGAAAAGTGTGGGATGAGGAGCTTACAAGACCACTAAAGTAAGACATTCACAAGCTCCTTCTGTATACTCCCTGGTGCCGGGGGTCCGACCCCACTGATCTTACACTGAGAATGTATGGAACTCCTGTAATGTCACCCTTCTTTTCTACAATGTAATCAAGGCATATTTATATGTCTGAACAAGACTTGTATCGACCCATAAAAGAAAAGAGCCCCAGCTCCACCATACTGAATCCCTGCACAGCGACGCTATCAGCCGTGCAGGGACACAACGCAGCTGCCGTCACTTATATAATGGCCGAATGTGCAGGGGAAAGCCACAACGGACCTCATTGTTCTGAAGGCTGCAGCGTATCCGAGCTATATGTGATACTACTCTGACATAGGGAAAGGGACAAAAACCCTTCAAATAGCAGGGAGTGACGTCTGATTAATATTTAGATTTGTATTGAACATAAAACCACAATCTTAGGACCATTACATACATTACCAGACTACTTTATAGATGATCAATTGCCAGCACAAGTTATATTACGCCCAAAATATCTCTGCAGCACCACCAAATTGCTGTATGAAAAATATGAGGAGTTATAGAAGTGTATTATCTGTACAGGTCCATATATCAGCCACTATTATGTGAAATATGTAATAAAATACACTATTATACATTATTAATGTTCTGTCCCTTTAACATTCTGTCACCATGGTAACGACAGTCATACTCAGCCAATAGGATTGCTCGGTTTGAATTTGAAAAAAAAAAAAACCTCCTATGTGGTCAGTTTGTTCCATCTCATCTGAGTGTGAAGACAGACACCTGCGATCAGCGAGAGATTCTAGGTATAAGACGTGATATAATCTAATGGATGGAGCCACATCCCATCACACGCACTCAGCGACCACAACTGACAGGAATCAGCCCATTTACCAGAGGAGAAGTCATTATTCCCCAACACATGATACGCTGAGACACCAGTGGGGGGCGCCACACTCATCACATCTCCCATCTGGAAGGATCCAGCGATCACTTCTAATGGGGGTCACTGCCCTTTTTTGGTGATTGCTGGAGTTTCCCGCGGTCGGACCCCACTGATCTATCAGTCGTCACCGAGCCCAGGGATAAGGGGATGACTTGTTCCATCTGATAATTCCCCTTTAATGAAGCTCAGATACAGAACAGTAAATATCCTACACATTTCCCAATTTGCCCTTTCCCCAGCAGAGCCACCGAATTATTTATAGCCAATGTTTCTAAGACCAAAGAAATATCAGCCAATCCCCAAACCCTCTGCTGACGCCTCCTGAGGTTTTATAGATTTTGGATACATTTCTACAAGAGAAGATATCAGCGGACACCATGGGGATGGAGTATTCTGCCAGCGTTGGACCCGGTAGTATCCATCACTCACTCACCGTTCTCTATACTCTTGTTACATGGCTTTCTGGGGCTTTCATTAAACAGACTCATCTGTGGGGACATTTTCTTTCCTTTAATGCATATACTTGGTGGTAAATATTTTTCTGAGTTTTATTGAAAATTGTGCACAGTTTGCCTCCTGTACCCTCTGTGCTGTACTGTCTATTGCTGGCTGCAGAACTAGTTAACTGAGAATCCATCAGTGAGCTCCTTCTGACAGTCTTAACATACATACGTCCTCTTTGTACGGTGAGGATTGCTCCTAATATCTGGTTGTGTTTTCTGCAGATTACATCAGTCCTGAGGAACAGCTGAGGAGACTGGCATATTGTGTGAAGTTTCTCCCTTCTCCCCTCTACAAGAAGGAGGTCAGTGAGACGACTCAGGGCAACGCTACGGCCTCTTCTATAAGGTAGCTGTGTATTCGGATCTTCCTTGTAGCCTCCTAACTTCATCTCTTCTCTTCCAGCGCCTTATGCCGACCAACCCCATTGCCCAAAGAAGATGCATCGAAGAGTATAAAGCCAGGGAGAAAAGGAAGAGGGAAGAAAGGCGCAAGGAACTAAAAGAACGGCGCAAGAACCTGGATGAAGAGGAAGACGAGGAAGAAGAGAAGGAAGAAGAGGAGAAAGCAGCAAAGAAGATAAAGCTGGACATCATGGATTTAAGACAGAAGACACTAAAAGAACTGTGCGCCTACCTGGATGAAGAGGAAGAAGAGGAAGAAGAGAAAGAAGAGAAAGAAGAGAAAGCAAAGAAGATGAAACTCCACATCAAGATCCCTAGGGGGGAAGTGACGGCCAAAGGCCAGAAAAGAAGACAACCGATCCCAACAACAAGAAGGAAGAAGGAGAACCAGACCAACTTCCGCCAGTACATCAACCGGTATTTGAGAGGAAAGAGGAACATCATGTGGACCATCCTGCTGGAACCTCTCTGCCGATAACATCACATACGGCAATACCGGCTGGTAAGTATCAGACCACCAAATAACAGCAGGATAGTGTAATATAGTGGTAGTGTATCAGTATTAGTGTAATAAGAGTAATAATACTAGTGATAATAGTAAGAAATAAATAAAATAGTAATAAAATAACAGTAGTAATAGTAGTAGGTAGAATAGCAGTGTGATCCAGGGTCCAAGGACTGATCGCCTTTTCTCGGGGTCAAGAAGGAATTTTTCCCCTGTGACACAAATTGGCTGAAGGTGTCCAGGGGTTTTTGCCTTCTTCTGGATCAATACTGTAGTTATAGGGTAGTATTAGTAGTGATAGGAAAGAATAATAATAATGTAAAAATATAGCAGGTTATTAATAATAAGAAGAATATTAAATAGCTATATTTATAAAAATAAAAACATAAATTAAAATAACTCCAGTAGTACAATAAGTAATATATTAATTATACAACTAATAATAACATTATTAGGTTTGATCCAGGGTCCTAGGACTGATCGCCTTTTCTCGGGGTCAAGAAGGAATTTTTCCCCTGTGACACAAATTGGCTGAAGGTGTCCAGGGGTTTTTGCCTTCTTCTGGATCAATACTGTAGTTATAGGGTAGTATTAGTAGTGATAGGAAAGAATAATAATAATGTAAAAATATAGCAGGTTATTAATAATAAGAAGAATATTAAATAGCTATATTTATAAAAATAAAAACATAAATTAAAATAACTCCAGTAGTACAATAAGTAATATATTAATTATACAACTAATAATAACATTATTAGGTTTGATCCAGGGTCCTAGGACTGATCGCCTTTTCTCGGGGTCAAGAAGGAATTTTTCCTCAGTGACACAAATTGGCTGAAGGTGTCCTGGGGTTTTTGCCTTCTTCTGGATCAACACTCTAGGTATAGGGTAGTATTAGTAGTGATAGGAAAGTAGAATAATACTGTAATAAGATAGCAGGATGTTAATAATAGTAAGAATATAAAAATAATTATAGTGTTGTTTTGATTATTTTAAGTAGTTATAGAAAAGTTAGAATAGCAAAGTAATAAGATAGCAGGACATAAATAATATATAATCTATAAAAAGTACAAAAACCTAAATTAAAATACTAATAACTGCAGTAGCAGTACAATTAGTTGTGTAATATTAATAAGAATTATTAATAACTAGTAATAACATTATTAGATTTGATCCAGGGTCCTAGGACTGATCGCCTTTTCTCGGGGTCAAGAAGGAATTTTTCCCCTGTGACACAAATTGGCTGAAGGTGTCCTGGGGTTTTTGCCTTCTTCTGGATCAACACTAAGTATAGGGATTTTAGTAATACCATTATCATAAACACAAGAGTAATAAAAAATTATAAAACTAATTAAAAAATGAATTATAACAGGTACAATTGATTGCATTAGTACAGTAATAATAAACATTAAAAATGGTGGTCCCAGTTAGTAAGTTAGTGTAGTGTTAGTGTAGGGACCCATCTGAAGAGGTCGCCTTGACGGTGGCAGATGGGCTCGCACAATTTGCTCAAAGTGTGCGCTAAGAACCTCATATTTCTATGTACAGGAGATCTAGCAGTAATACCATTCAGGAGATAGGTATTTGTGTACACACATTTTGTTATATACTTTTGCGCCGCACACAGGGCAGGTATACAGGTACAGGATGCTCATATGTAGTGAGAGTGTTGCAGTAATATTATAACTGGGCCTTAAGGGTAAAATGTTGATAACTACAGGTCCTGGAAACACATCAGAAACTAGAACCTGTAAGTAACTGGTTCCCTGCTAGTGATTAATATGTAAAGGGCAGTCTGGTACCAGGACCCGCGTTATAGGACACATTATCATCAGGCAGGTGCAGTCAGGACTCTTACAAGATCTGCGGCAGTCGTGTGGCGGTATAACACAGTCCCGCTCCTGCCTCAGGCGCCAGCAGTGGAGCCAACCCTGATCCTGGCAGCTTAACCCCTTATATGACACAGTCAGTGGCTTTCACAGCATTTAGGCACTTAAGACCGGAGAGGGAGGCGCGATCATGGTGCCGATGAGTTTCTATGGCAGCCGAGATCTAACAATGGACCCCATGATGGCCATCTTACTGCTCTTATTAGTCCCGGCTGAGGAGAGGTCTATGAGGACACCGGTCAGAGTTATGTCGCCTGCTCTGCAGCTATTAGAAATATCTAGGGCTGATTAGTTTGCTATCTGTAAATCGGATCTAGCCCTGCCCCCCCCAGCAGCACTGGGCTACCACTGGTGTGATCAGGGCTATTGGGCTCCTAGATTGGGCAGAGGAGCTCAGTCTTCAGCAGGAGCTGGCTGAGGAGAGCGGAGCGACTTGCATGGGGCTGCTGCACAAGAAGCAGCTCACAAGGTGGAGATTTATCCGGAGACGTGGTACCCGGGCTGTCATCTGCTTTGCAGGCTGCATAGTCGCTGCCTCCTAGGACCCGAACTTCACCCCTAACAGGCACAGCAGAGCTCGGACAGCTGCAAGTGCCGGAGAGTGGCTGATTAGTGACTGCTGTGTCTCCTGCACTCAGATAAGAGCGGTACAGAGCGGGGGCTCAGTAATGGTGAATACGGGAAGTGTCCACCCCTCACATGCCCTATATGTGGCCCCCAGAGGTAAAGTCTTCCCTGTACCCAGCGTCTCCTCCCGCCTTCACTGCTGGCGTGCGCCATTGCTTAGAGGGGATGTCTGAAGATAACAAGTTACATACATAGTAACATAGTTTTTAAGGTTGAAGGAAGACTAAGTCCATCTAGTTCAACCCATAGCCTAACATGTTGATCCAGAGGAAGGCAAAAAAAAACCCTGTGGCAAACACTAAGCTCCACATTGGGGAAAAAAATTCCTTCCCGACTCCATACGACAATCAGACTAGTTCCCTGGATCAACGCCCTATCATGGAATCTAGTTTTTGCAACCTGTAATATTATACTTTTCAAGAAAGGAATCCATGCCCTTCTTAAATTTTATTAGTGAATCACTCATTACAACATCATGAGGCAGAGAGCTCCATAGTCTCACTGCTCTTACAGTAAAGAATCCCCGTCTGTGATTATGATTAAACCTTCTTTCCTCCAGACGTAGAAGATGCCCCCTTGTCCCCGTCTCTGGCCTCAGAGTAAAAAGATCAGTAGAAAGGTCTTTGTACTGTCCCCTCATATACTTGTACATAGTAATAAGATCACCCCTAAGCCTTCGTTTTTCCACAGTAAATAACCCCAAGTGTAATAACCTGTCTTGGTATTGCAGACCCCCCAGTCCTCTAATAACCTTGGTCGCTCTTCTCTGCACCCGCTCTAGTTCAGCTATGTCTTTCTTATACACCGGAGACCAGAACTGTACACAGTATTCTAAGTGTGGTCGCACTAATGACTTGTATAGAGGTAAAATTATCTTCTCCTCATGAGCATCTATGCCTCTTTTAACGCATCCCATTATTTTATTTGCCTTTGCAGCAGCTGCCTGACACTGGCCACTAAACATGAGCTTGTCGTCCACCAATACACCCAGGTCTTTTTCAGTGACAGATTTATCCAGTGTTTTACAATTAAGCATATAATTATACATTTTATTTCCTCTGCCCAAGTGCATTACCTTACATTTATCCCCATTAAAGCTCATTTGCCATTTATCAGCCCAAGCTTCTAGTTTACATAGATCCTCCTGTAATATAAAATTGTCCTCCTCTGTATTGATTACCCTGCAGAGTTTAGTGTCATCTGCAAATATTGAAATAGTACTCTGTATGCCCCCTACAAGGTCATTAATAAATATGTTAAAAAGAAGGGGGCCCAATACTGACCCCTGTGGTACCCCACTGTTAAATGAGACCTAGTCTGAGTGTTTTCCATTAATAACCACCCTTTGTTTCCTATCACTGAACCAATTCTTAACCCACATACATATATTTTCCCCTATCCCCATTGTTCTCATTTTATGTATCAACCTTTTGTGTGGAACCGTATCAAAAGCTTTTGAAAAGTCCATATACACAACATCCACTGCATTTCCTTGGTCCAGTCCAGAACTTGCCTCCTCATAAAAATTGATCAGATTAGTCTGACAGGAACGGTCCCTTGTAAACCCATGTTGATATTGGGTCATGAGGCTATTCTTCTTCAGATACTCTATTATAGAATCTCTTAGGAAACCCTCCAGGATTTTTCCCACAGTAGAGGTTAAGCTTACCGGCCTATAATTTCCAAGTTCGGTTTCTGTCCCCTTTTTGAATATTGGCACCACATTTGCTATACGCCAGTCCTGTGGTACAGACCCTGTTATTATGGAATCTTTAAAGATTAAAAATAATGGTCTATCTATGACATTACTTAATTCCTGCAGTACTCGCGGGTGTATCCCATCCGGGCCTGGGGATTTGTCAACTTTAGTTATCACTTATCCACAGGCTCAGTGATCACTTACTGATCGTGGGGTCTGACCACTGCGAACCATCGTCTGATCGGGAAGGAACGGAAAGTCAGGGAACAACTGCAGCTCCATTCATTCTCTATGGGGCTCTGGAAAAAGCCGAGCTCAGCACTTGGATGCCACATAAGGAATGAATGGAGCAGATCCTGGAGTAATAACATGTCCTCCTCAGCTTTCTGTCTGTGTAAGTGGCTCAGCCCTCGTCTCCCCTTCTGTTCCCAACTTCTCTTTTGTTCCCTATGGACTTTCTCTCAGTCCTCTGCAGCCATTGTGTGTAGACAACTTCAAAAAGAAAAAGTAGCAGAACATCAGTCATCTAATAATCCACGATATTCAGGGGGGAAAACAAAACGGTGATGTTCTTACACAGTCGCCTCCTCTTGAGCTGATGAAGATGTCGGTGGCAGCACATTGCGGTTTGTGTTCTCTGCCTGAATATCGCGGATTATGTGACGTCCTGCAGCTTCTCATCATCCATGTTGGGCTGTTGGACGACGTGTGGACGTGTTAACTCTCGCCTGGACACACTGACTGTCTCATCGGGAGCTGCTTCCACTCGCACACTTACTACCCCGGCGCCGCCGCTGCACAGCAATACCATAGCATCCCTTCCCGGTCCCCGTCTCTCCGCCCCGCCTCGTTTTGGCGGAGATCCCGGTCAGGCACGGGGCTTCACTAACCAGTGCACTCTGCACTTCGAACTTTTGGCACATCAGTTTTCCACCGACTGAGCCAAAGTAGCCTTCATCATGTCCCATCTCACGGGGGAGGCGCTGGCTTGGCTAAATCCTCTATGGGAGAGAGGAGATTCCCTGGTGTCCAACCTGCCAGCCTTTCTCACGGCTTTCCGGAAAGTCTTCGACGAACCAGGACGGAAGACCTCATCCGCCTCATCTCTGCTATGCCTCCGTCAAGGAAGTCTCACCGTGGGCCAATATGCCATACGGTTCCGTACCCTTGCTTCGGAGCTTGCCTGGGATAACGACGCCCTGGTGTCCGTCTTCTGGGAGAGTCTGTCCGGCCGTATTAAAGATGAACTCGCCGGTCGGGACATTCCTACCACTCTCGACGACTTAATAACACTCGCCACCCGGATTGACATCCGGTTCCAGGAGCGCACCAAAGAGGTCACCCGTGAGAGGAGGTTTCCACGCCTTGCCCCTACCTTTCAGAAACCCGTCACTTCCTCCGTTCCTCCTCAGGCGCACTCACCCGAGCCTATGCAGGTCGACCAGACCAAGATGGTCAAAACCCGTCAAGAATTACGCCGTGCCGAGGGGAGCTGCTTCTACTGTGGCAGTAAGGAGCACCGGATCCGTTCCTGCCCGGAGAGGTCGGGAAACACCTGTGTCTAGGTTCGCTCAGAGAGGTCGTCCTAGACAAGAGTAAACCCTCTCCATCTCTGATGCTGTCGGTCTCTATCATCTGTGGGGAGAACAGTTTCTGTGAACTAGCTCAACTTGACTCTGGAGCTGCCGGAAATCTCATTTCTCTATCCCTGGTAGAGAAATACCACATTCCCACCAAACCCCTGGATGTACCCTTATCTGTCGCCTCCGTGGATGGGGGTCTCTTACCGCATCCCATTCAACTCATCACCGAATCCATAACTCTGCAGGTGGGAATGCTGCACTCTGAGAGCATCTTCTTCCATGTTCTGCCTGGACTCTCTCACGCCCTCTTGCTAGGCCTACCTTGGCTCCAGAAACATGCACCCATGCTTGATTGGCAGACCGGAGAAGTCCTTCGCTGGGGAGAGGACTGCCATAAGACTTGTTTAGTTCCCGTTCTTCCTGCCTGTCCTTCTCCTACCCCAGCCAATCTACCCGGCCTACAGGTTCCCTATTGGTCTTATGCGGATGTCTTTAATAAAAGAGAAGCAGAGACATTACCCCCTCATAGACCATACGATTGCCCAATCGACCTGATACCTGGCGCTACTCCTCCCCGTGGGCGTTTTTACCCTTTGTCCGCTGCTGAGACCCGGTCCATGTCTGAATATATTGAGGAGAATCTGGCCCGGGGATTTATCCGGAAATCTACCTCCCCGGCGGGAGCAGGCTTCTTCTTCGTCAAAAAGAAAGACGGCTCACTCCGTCTAGACATTAGAAACGTATCGTCACATTTAATGTCGGAGGTGTAGATCACTTTAAGAGAATTTCCGTCCCGTCCTGTAATGAGCCATGTGAGCTCCTTGTCTGATCAGGATAACAGAGGGGTGGAATGTATTTGTACACATGACAGATTAGTTGTTGGCTTCTCGGGTTTGGGCTTTGGACGCTGTAGGCCTCGTCTTTACAATGTACTGCCTCCTCTCTGTTTACAGCCTGGGAAGACACATGATAAGTTCAGGTAATATGATCTGTAGGAAAAAAATGGGTGAAGCCGGACTGCGGGACTAAGTTTAGATCAAGTGCGTCAGTAACCTTTATCTCACCAAACAGGTCACAGTCGTTCACGTTCATTTCAGATCTCACATGTACAAATACACATGAATGAGCACGGTCATGCACTGTGGACTTGTGGCCTGAGGCCACGGCCCCACTATCAGTAATCGGTCAGTATTTTTTCTCAGGAGTGGGAGCCAAAACCAGGAGTGGGTGATAAATGCAGAATTGGTGACTTGTTTCTATTAGACCGTTTCTCTGATTGTTCCTCACCTGGTTTTGGCTCCCACTCCTGAGAAAAAATACTGACCGAATACTGATAGTGTGGCCAATCATCAGCGTCAGGCCACAGCCCCACTAACAAGTCCACCGGTGCTCATATAAAGCCTTTTCAAAAGGGCCGATACAAAGTGTACCAAGATGGTTGCTTATTGTCGGCAGCACGTCCTGTTTACATGGGCAGATGAGATGACTATAAACAATCCAATCAGGCGATGGATGAGTCTTTTTCTAAATAATACATTGTTCCTGGTTAATAATATTTTTTTAGGACTTGGACCTCCTAAAATTAGGACTTTAAAAATCCTAAATATTTTCACCGTGATAGTGATGCTCATAGTCAGTCTCCTCTCATATGCCACAGCAATTCCAACAGTAAAGCGTTGTCCCATACACAAGAGTACTTCAGCCGAGTGTCTCTGTGTTCTCTATAAGAGAACCGCAGTCCTACATCTTTGGTGATAAGCTATCTCCAGGGAAACAGAAGGATCAATAGTTCAAAATCGGACATGTCGGACACTTTAGAGGTATTCTCATCTCCAAAATCCTATCCCAATATGTAGTAGGTGTAATAATATTAGCAAATACCTACAATTATAAATGTAGGATAGTTCTTCTGACTAGCTATGTCACTTACCCCATGTGCAGGGCATTGCAGTAGCTTAGGTATTCATTGTTACGACCACTAAGCGCAACTATGTGTGGTCGTAACCATGGATGCCTAAGCTACTGCAATGCCTTGCACATGGGGTAAGCAACATTGCTAATCAGAAGGACTATACTACATTTCTAATTGGAGGTATTTGCTAATATTATTATTACACCTACTACATATTGGGATAGGATCTTGGAGATAGGAATACCCCTTTAACTTCCCCAACAATCAGTTGTCTGGGCCCCCATACACATTTGAGTTTCAGCTGAATCTGTCAATATCGGTGGGATAGGTCAACATTAGTCTAATATGTATGGTGGGCCTTCAGTTAGATATTTTGGTTCTAATACAGCTAAATATACCAGTAGAGTTTATACAATGGGCTCTGTGCTGCTTTATAATGGTCACCCCAGAGTTTGAAGCCCCCATAGATCCCAGTATACCACACAATAGAACATTTGCTGCATTTTACAACAGTTTGGCTTTTGTAGATCCTTATTTCCATAAAGAATGGATGCAGCCAAATATCCCAGAATACTAAGAATTATTTAGGAATGGTTCCTTGAATAGTCAGGTATTTTCTTTTTTTCCTCGATGTCCTGGAAAGAGGTGAAGGCTCAGCAGGAGAAGCTCCGAGATGATCATTCCATCATAATGTGTCATTGTCGAGTCTTCAGATGTGGTCCTCTCCCCGCGTGGGGTTTTCCTTTTAGGAGGAAGCTTTATATTTACCACGTCAGTGTTATGCATTGTTACTTATTTTTATGTTATGTGAATGTTTTATACACGAGAACATTGACCACTGAGCCTTTATTATAGAATTCTCGGTAAAGCTACTAAATATAGCCTAATGATTGTTATAGCAGAAGATGGAGTCCCTCAAGTTTAAAGGCCCCATCTATGCTATATAAGTCTGACAGTTATTTTAGGTAAAAAAACAGCAAGCTGAAATGTTCCTTCTTGTATCAATAGCGTGTCCTTGCTAAAAAGATAACGTGATTCTCCCTGGCCAGATGTTTCTTCTTGTAGTAATAATGTGTTCTTGCAGAAAGATGAAATGACCTTGCTAACTAGATAAGTCTAATTAAATATTTTAAAGCATACAGAAACTAGTTTTTTTCACTTGTTCAGCTAAACTGTATAATCGAACCATATATGGCAAATCCGTTTCCTGCCTTTAGGGTGTATATTAGCCCTGTGTTTTGTAATAAAGTTTTTAGAGTATGTTTAGACACAAACATCCTGTCCTGTGTCTTCATTCTCTCCGAGCTCGTAATCCAAAGGATAGAAGACCCAAAATTCAGTGACGACAGCTGGCGCCTCGAACAGGGACCTTGAGTTAATCTACCCAAGGGTGCTCGACCGGTCCGAGACGTGGGACGAGTGAAGCTCTCTGTTGGTGATATATACAGTGCTGAGGTAAGAATAACTGTTATATTCTACCTAATTATATCACTGCATAGAAGAGACTCCCTCACCCCCGAGCGGTCGGCTCCCCAGGTAATTCAACAGATTGTTGTCTGGCTCAGGTCCCTTTGAACCAGTAGAATCCCTCAGATAAATTGACAGTCCTGCCTTCTATCCTTTGGAGAATTTAATGAAAGTATGGATCCGATGATTGTGTTGTGGATGTGTCCCGGGATTGATGTTTTTGGTCTGTTTTTCTGGTTGGCGTATAAGTCCTAGAGAGGCTAGTAGTGGAATGGTTCAGAAACCTTTGTGGCCCATTGTCTAAGTGACTGAGGAGTCTCTTCTAGGTGAGGAGAACCGAAAAAAATGGAGAACCGAAAAAAATGGGGAACCAAAATGCCAAGGAAGGCATTATAGCCAAAGACTTAGTGGTACGCAGAGAAGGGAAACAGGCACTGATTGGAATTGACAAAATATTGTGTAAAGCGGGAATGAATGAGAATGGAGAGATGAATGGAGAGAAATGGAAATCCTTCTTTAACTCCTATCATGGATGGTTGAAAGATAAGGGTCTGTTGAAGACAGTAGATGTATGGATGAATGCATGCGCTTATTTTGAAGGAAAGATTGAAGAATTAGGAGACGGACGTTACAGACTGACAAAAACTGGAATGACAGATTTTCCTCCCTGTCCGCTCCCGACGTCACCCCCACCCCAGTACCAGAATTCCCAGGAACCTAAATGTTGGGTTTGCCCCAGATGTGGACAACAGAACCCCTTGACAGTAGACATCTGTGTGGCATGTGGAGGACCGAGACCCCACCCAGCTAGTCTATTCCCAATGAGGACGGTAGTTGTGCCAGGAGCACCAGCAGCAGCAGGGGGGGATGCAGTGGTTCCAGGTCAGGAAGCTCGTACAATGTTAATGTATAGACCATGGAGTCCTTCAGAGCAGTTGGCACTGATCTCCCAGCTGCCAGATCCGTCCCAGTCCCCTATGGGTTTTGCTAGAATGATCACCACCATACAGGATACGTATCATGCCACTAGAATAGTGCAGGGGGTAATTAAGGGAAAATTGGCAGATGAAGCCCGCTATGATAGGTTGATAGATGAGACAAAAAAACAGTATGCCAATAGGACCGGACCCGTAGATGCAGAATCTAATGATGCAGCAGCTGGAGTCCTATTCGCAGCAGCGTTGGTAAAAGCATGTCAAGACAGGCAAGCAGAAAAGCAAGTTACACTAGAAGATAGAGTGCAGGGAAAGGAGGAAGATCCTAAGGATTATTTCTATGCACTAAAGAAAACCTGGTCAGAAATGGGGTTCAACCCCGGGAATAAGACTAGTGAGAGGGTATTAGCAAGTGCTTTCATGAATGGACTAAAGAAAGAGATTGCAGAGAAGGTAAAAGCAAGTAGACCGGACTGGAGATCAGTGAAGGCAGAAGATTTAGCTAGAATAGCTCAGGGGGCACAGCATGACATAGCGCAGGCAAAAAGAGCTGCCAGAATACATATAGTAGAGACGACCCCCAGAAACAACAGAGGCAGAGGACAGACTGAAGGAGAAGGACAGAGACTATGTGTCACGGGTGTGTTGCCACGAAGATCGTCACGAGTACACAGCCTGACTTCTCGCAGCTGACTTGTTGGTGCTTTGTGTCTCTCGGCAGTGAGGGAGTTAATTCTCTCTCTCTCTGGGCTAGATGAGGTCCAGCCTCGCCCAGCTGCAATCAATACTTCTGTAGTGAGACTCCTTCATATACCTGCTGGTCTGTTTGGGAGGTGTCGGTGAAAGCATTTCATTCAGACTGACAGAGCGGATCGTGGTGTTTGGAGTTGCTGAGATAAGTGTATTTGGAAGTGTTTTTCCCTTTCCTCGCTTTATCATTTATCTCCTTTCCCGTTGGTTTTCCCTCTGTTGTAGTTGAGTAGTTGTTTGTATGCAAGGTGGTTTTGGTTTTTCCCTTGTACTGTCTCGTTCGTCTAAGTATTGTGTTTGGGCATATTATGTCTTGTTCCCTTTGGTTGTGATCGGGGTCCTTCTCAGGACTAGATTACTGTGGTGCAGGGATCTTCAGGAGGTAGGGGTTACGCTGGCGGCCTGGACCTCTGTACCTTTAACAGTACCTCCAGGTTGAGGGATTAGTCAGGGCCCCAGCTTAGGGTCAGCTTAGGCCCCCTACCTCCAGTATACGGAGACAGCGTGACATTTTCACCGACCCAACTTAGTTTTTCTCCAGCTACCATGGATCCAGTAGCCGGTCTAGCTCGGCAATTGCAGAGTTTGTCCATGGAGCTGGCGGACGTTAGGTCCAAGGTTTGGCATCCTCAGGAGCAAGCCGGACCAGAACCTAAAGTAGCCCTCCCTGATAGGTTCACTGGGGGGCGGGACAAGTTTTTTGTTTTCCGGGAGGCATGCAAATTGTACTTTCGGCTGCGGCCTCGGTCATCGGGGAGTGAAGAACAAAGGGTGGGAATTGTCATCTCGCTCCTACAAGGGGACCCACAATCCTGGGCGTTCTCTCTTCCCCCGGGTTCCCCGGCTCTCCAGTCAGTGGATAGGTTTTTCGCTGCTCTGGGACTCGTATATGATGACCCAGATCGGATCTCCCTTGCTGAGTCTAAGTTACGTAGGATCCAGCAGGGAGATCGTCCGGCGGAGGAATTCTGTTCGGAGTTCCGTAGGTGGGCCACGGACACCCAGTGGAATGACCCGGCTCTTAGGAGCCAGTTTTGTCATGGTTTATCCGACAAATTACAGGATGTGTTGGCACAGTATGACTCTCCCGTGTCGCTGGAAGCCGCTATGGCCCTTGCTATTCGCGTGGACAGACGGCTTCGGGAGAGGTGCGGGATAATTCTACCCCCTGTGATGACTCCACCTCCTACAAGGTCCCCTCATATGGTGGTTCCCCTGGTCAGTCCAGAGGAGCCTATGCAATTAGGAGGGACATCATTTCGGGGGAGGGGACCGGTGGTGCGCCATAAGGCAGGAAGGTGTTTCTTCTGCGGGAGAAAGGGACATTTTATTGGGGGGTGTCCATCCCGTCCCTTGCAGAGTGAAGAGTCGTCGGAAAACTGTTAATCCCAGGTTGTGTGGTGGACGGCAATCTGGGAGTAGGTATTTCGTCCCTAGGTTCGTCTCAGTTTCTCGTACCGGCGGAGGTGGTGGTGGGTACGAGAACTGAGAGGATATCTGTTCTTCTGGATAGTGGGGCCGGGGCTAATCTGGTTGATGCTCGGTTTGCCCGGGTCCAAGGTATGCGGTTGAGTGAGTTGGCTAAACCCATCCCCATATTCTCGATCGATGCCAGGCCTCTCGGTCAGGGAAGTTTTTTGCAAGCTGTGCATGACGTAAAACTTCAAGTGGGGGCAATACATAAAGAACTGTTGTCTTGCTACGTGTTGGAGGGTCTTCCCACTCCTATTGTGTTGGGCCTTCCTTGGTTAGCTAAGCATAACCCGGTTATTAATTGGCAAACCAGGGAGATAAGCCAATGGAGTAAATTCTGTAATAAAAACTGCATGAACACGGTCATTGGTGCGGTTACTCCTTGGGTCTTACCTCCATTTCTGGCGGACTTTGAGGATGTTTTCTCGGAGAAAGGGTGTCAGGAACTACCTCCTCATCGCGTGTATGACTGTTCTGTAAAACTGCTCCCTGAGGCCAAGTTACCTAAAGCTAGGTTGTATAACCTTTCTGGTCCTGAGAGGCAGGCCATGAAGGATTATATCTCAGAAAGTCTGGCTAAGGGGCATATTAGACCTTCATCTTCACCGGTGGCTGCGGGGTTCTTCTTTGTTAAGAAGAAAGATGGAGGCCTACGCCCTTGCCTGGATTTCCGTGAACTTAATCGGATTACGGTCCGAGATCCGTATCCGCTCCCACTTATTCCCGATCTCTTTAATCAGATCGTGGGCGCCAAATGGTTCTCTAAGTTGGATCTCAGGGGGGCGTACAATTTGATTAGGATGAAAGAGGGGGATGAGTGGAAGACGGCGTTTAACACTCCGGAGGGGCATTATGAGAACCTTGTCATGCCATTCGGTCTGACTAATGCCCCGGCGGTGTTTCAACACTTTGTTAATGACATCTTTCGCCGCCTGGTGGGACAGTTTGTTGTCATATATCTGGATGATATCTTAATTTACTCGCCGGATCTGGTGTCTCATCAGGAGCACGTTAGGCAGGTGTTACAGATCTTGCGGGATAATAAACTGTATGCCAAGTGGGAAAAGTGTGTGTTCGCCGTACAGGAACTCCAGTTTTTAGGCTTCCTGGTTTCAGCGTCCGGTTTTCGTATGGACCCTGGGAAAGTGCGGGCAGTTCTTGAGTGGGATCGGCCAGAGAACCTTAAGGCACTACAACGTTTCCTGGGGTTTGCTAATTATTACCGGAAGTTCATTCGTAATTTCTCGTCCATGGTTAAGCCTCTCACAGACATGACTAAAAAGGGGACGGATTTTTCTAGGTGGTCTGACAAGGCTTGTCAAGCATTCTCCTCTTTGAAAAAATGTTTTGCCTCGGCGCCCATACTCATTCAACCTGATGCGTCTCAGCCATTCATTGTAGAGGTAGACGCTTCCGAGGTAGGGGTGGGAGCAGTATTGTCACAGGGTTCGTCCCCTGGTAAGTGGCATCCGTGCGCCTTTTTCTCTAAAAAATTGTCGTCCGCTGAGAGGAATTACGATGTCGGCAATAGGGAACTCTTGGCCATTAAGTTAGCTTTTGAGGAGTGGCGCCATTTTTTGGAGGGGGCAGTTCATCCGGTCACCGTCATCACCGATCACAAGAACCTGCTATATCTGGAGTCCGCGAAACGTCTGAATCCCAGACAAGCTAGGTGGTCATTGTTTTTTACCAGGTTTAATTTTGTCGTTACATATCGTCCTGGGTCAAAAAATGTAAAGGCGGATGCCTTATCTCGTAGTTTCCCGGGGGCCGGGAATACGGACGACCCGATTCCTATCCTTCAGGAGGGGGTGGTGGTTTCGGCAGTATGCTCTGAGCTGGAGGAGGAGGTATTGGAGGCTCAGGGGGACGCCCCTGTTGGACCTCCAGGGAGACTGTTTGTTCCAGATCAGTTGCGACAAAAGGTGATCGAGGCACACCATAACTCTGTTTTTGCAGGACACCCGGGGAGTAAAGCAACTGTGGATCTCCTCTCGCGTCGGTTTTGGTGGCCTAACTTACATAAGGAGGTGGTAACTTTTGTCGCGTCCTGTGGGGTTTGTGCGCGCTCTAAGACCTCACATACCCGTCCGTCTGGGGCCCTCTTACCTTTGAAGATCCCGGAGCGTCCTTGGACTCATCTGTCTATGGACTTTATTACGGACCTCCCTCCGTCTTCGGGTAAAACGGTCATACTCGTTGTAGTGGACAGGTTCAGCAAGATGGCACATTTTATCGCTCTTCCGGCTCTCCCTAATGCTAAAACTCTTGCGCAGGTGTTCATTGGGGAGATTGTGAGGCTTCACGGGGTACCCTCCGAGGTGGTGTCTGATCGGGGGTCTCAGTTTGTGTCTAAGTTCTGGAAGGCGTTTTGTGCACGGCGGGGGATGCAGTTGTCATTCTCTTCGGCTTTTCATCCTCAGACCAATGGTCAGACGGAACGTATGAACCAGAGCTTGGAGACATATCTCCGGTGTTTTGTGTCAGAGAACCAGGAGGACTGGGCTTCTTTCTTACCTCTGGCAGAGTTTGCTCTTAATAATAGGCGGAGCGAGTCCACTGGTAAGTCCCCGTTTTTTGGGGCATATGGTTTTCACCCCCAGTTTTGTACTTTCAGTAGGGGGGGCTCTTCGGGGGTTCCTGAGGAGGAACGATTTTCCTCATCACTCGCTTCAGTATGGAGAGGGGTGCTGAAGAATCTGAATACTATGGGGAACCGATACAAACGTATGGCTGATAGGAGGAGAGTGTCTGGTCCGGACCTAAGTGTGAACGATCGGGTATGGTTGTCTACCAGGAATATTAAACTTAAGGTTCCCTCCGGAAATTGGGTCCCAGGTTCATTGGGCCGTACAGAATCAGTTCTATTATTAATCCGGTGGCATTCCGTCTTGATCTCCCCCCTACGTTTAAAATTCACAACGTGTTTCACAGATCATTGCTTAAGAGGTATGTGGCGCCGGTGGTACTGTCACCTTTACCTCCCCCTCCAGTGGTTGTCAATGGTAACTTGGAGTTCCAGGTATCGAGGGTCATTGATTCACGCTTTAATCGCCGGTCCCTTCAGTACCTGGTTCATTGGAAGGGGTATGGTCCTGAGGAGAGGATGTGGGTTCCTGCGTCGGATATTAACGCAGACCGATTAGTTCGGGCCTTCCACACGACTCACCCGGATAAACCTGGCCCTGAGGGTCCGGAGGCCCCTCGTAGAAGGGGGGGTACTGTCACGGGTGTGTTGCCACGAAGATCGTCACGAGTACACAGCCTGACTTCTCGCAGCTGACTTGTTGGTGCTTTGTGTCTCTCGGCAGTGAGGGAGTTAATTCTCTCTCTCTCTGGGCTAGATGAGGTCCAGCCTCGCCCAGCTGCAATCAATACTTCTGTAGTGAGACTCCTTCATATACCTGCTGGTCTGTTTGGGAGGTGTCGGTGAAAGCATTTCATTCAGACTGACAGAGCGGATCGTGGTGTTTGGAGTTGCTGAGATAAGTGTATTTGGAAGTGTTTTTCCCTTTCCTCGCTTTATCATTTATCTCCTTTCCCGTTGGTTTTCCCTCTGTTGTAGTTGAGTAGTTGTTTGTATGCAAGGTGGTTTTGGTTTTTCCCTTGTACTGTCTCGTTCGTCTAAGTATTGTGTTTGGGCATATTATGTCTTGTTCCCTTTGGTTGTGATCGGGGTCCTTCTCAGGACTAGATTACTGTGGTGCAGGGATCTTCAGGAGGTAGGGGTTACGCTGGCGGCCTGGACCTCTGTACCTTTAACAGTACCTCCAGGTTGAGGGATTAGTCAGGGCCCCAGCTTAGGGTCAGCTTAGGCCCCCTACCTCCAGTATACGGAGACAGCGTGACACTATGTTACGGATGTAAAAAGCCAGGACATTTTAGAAAGAACTGTAGGACCAACCCGTATCCAAATGCTCAGAGTACGGGTCCTCCAGCCGACCAAACAACGCCCCCATAGGATGAGGGAAGCTTGCACATGAACCCCCTCATCTCCTTACCCCCAACTCCCAGTTGTATAGTGCAGGTGAACCTACCAGGGGGACATGAAATCGATTTCCAAGTAGATACGGGGGCCGACAATTCAGTAATTACGCAAGGTGATTGGCCATATACTGACACTGATTTTTCACATCATGTCATTGCCACCCCCTTCAATTCCCCGTCTGTCCTGCTTCCTGTCACTAAAAGAATTCCCCTGCAAATTCAAGGAGCTACTGTACATAGCCAGCTCATGGTATCGCCCCGAGGCCAATGTAACCTTTTGGGAAATGATGTGTTGTCCCAATTACAAGCACATATTGAGTATCATCCCGATGGCACTGTCACCATGACCCCAGGTTTAAAACCAAGTACCCTTTGCAAAATTATGTCACTAGATATTGCCAGCATAGAAGAGACAAATGAGTTTCCCCCGATATTGGAGCAGGCTGTACCACATGATTTTTGGGCCTCAGGCAAAACAGATGTTGGTAGGTTAAGAGTTCAACCAGTAATGGTGAAATTAAAACCAGGAGCCATCTTGCCTCAACAGAAGCAGTATCCCCTTAGCTCGGCTCAGGAGAATGCCATAGCCCAGCAGGTCCAAAAATTACTACAGAGAGGAGTCCTAGTCAAAACCCAGTCCCCTTGCAACACTCCCCTGTTCCCAGTAAAGAAAAAGAGCGTGCCAGGACAACCAGCCGCATATAGAATGGTCCATGACCTCCGGTTGGTTAACAAAGCCACAGAACTTCTAACACCAGTTGTGCCCAACCCGCATACTCTTCTGTCACAGATACCTTCTAATTCTCTTTGCTTTTCAGTGGTTTATTTGGCAAATGCATTTTTCAGTGTACCATTACATCCTGACTGCCAGTACCTGTTTGCTTTCACATTCCAGGGTAGTCAATATACATGGACAGTGTTGCCACAGGGTGCCCAGAATTCACCCACAATGTACACTGCAAGCCTGCAGGAAATACTGGAGGGATGGTCTGAACCACATATCGTTGTTCTGCAATATGTCGATGACCTGCTCATTTGTGCCCCCTCCAGGAAACAATGTCATAGTGCAACTATATCGCTTATGTTGTTTCTCTATCACGCTGGCTGAAAGGCATCGAAAGATAAGCTTCAGTTTTGTAAATCTTCAGTCACCTTTTTGGGACATTGCATTACACCAGGAGCTCGTCATTTAACAAATGCACGCAAACAAGCAGTACAGGCATTCACCGTCCCCATTAATGTTGCAGCCCTCAGAACTTTTCTTGGACTTGTTTCCTATTGCAGACAGTAGATTCATGCCATCTCTGTTTTAATGCAGCCCCTCTATGACTGTCTTACCCCAACACCTTTTGTACTAACATCAGAGGCAATAGACTGTTTTTATTCTCTCAAGAACCGTATTTTGGCCGCTCCAGCTTTGGGTACCCCTAATTATGAGCTCCCATTTACTCTGTACCTTCATGAACAAGCTGGACATGCAGCAGGAGTTTTAACTCAAACACACGGTGATAATCAGAGACCTGTTGCCTACTTTCGTGGCAGATTGGATGCGGTAGCCAGAGGTGCACCATCCTGTGTACGTGCTCTGCATGCTGTTGGACTATTACTCCATAAATCCGCAGACATTGTTCTTGACCACCCACTCACCGTTCTAACACCTCATGATGTCTACACTATATTGAATCAAGTGCAACCCGCTCACCTCTCAGCAGCACGTCATCTCAGGTTACAATGTGCACTGTTAATGCCTCCCAATGTTTCTTTACAGAGGTGTACTACCCTGAATCCAGCAACTTTGTTACCTCTCTCGGATCTAAAGGAGGAGTCAGGTACTGTGCTTTTTAAGGAAGATCCAAGAGAGGAAGTTCCTCATGACTGTGTACAAATGATGGCACAAGAAACGGCAGGTTTACCTACTGGATTTGAACATGAATTACAAAATGCAGATTTTGAATTTTTTGTAGATGAATCCCGTCATCAGGACGATTCAGGTACCTTCCATACTGGATATGCAGTTGTCTCCCTCAATGCAGTAATCAAGGCAGAACCAATGCTCCCACACCAGTCGGCTCAAGAAGCTGAACTTAGGGCCCTAACCGAGGCCTGTAAACTAGCGGAAGGTAGTATTGTTAACATTTACACAGATTCTAGGTACGCATTCGGTATATCGCATGATTTTGGTCCAATATGGAAGTCAAGAGGTTTCCTGACGGCAGCAGGACACCCCATTAAGAATGCTGATGCGGTCCAGCAGTTAATTGATGCGCTACAACTACCTAAACAAGTAGCTGTCATAAAGGTAAGAGCACATACCAGACGCACCGACCAGGTAAGCAGAGGAAATGCGATGGCAGATGCAGCGGCAAAAACAGCAGCCTGTAAGCCGCAACAAGGGTCAACAGTACGTCAGTTAAGTGCCCCTAAAAACCCCTTTGTGTCGGAGGACATCTTATCCCAAATGCAGGCTCAGGCTCAAAAGGAGGAGGTTGATAAGTGGTTAAAGGAAGGTGCATGCCTGAATGAAGCAAATGGGGTATGGGGGAAAGGGACACGACGATGACTTCCAAGGGCACTGTACCCAGCAGCTGCCCAGATACTACATGGGCCGACACACCAATCTAAAACGGGTGTGATGAGTGTGATGCAGAAACATTGGGTGGCACCAGGATTCTCCACCTGTATTGAAAACCTGGTACAAGGGTGCATGATATGTGCTACATATAATCAGGGTAGAGTAGTTAAAACACCACCCAAACACACCCCCCGGCCCCTCTATCCATTCGAGAGACTGCAAATTGATTATATTCAGCTGCCAAAGTCAGGATCATGGGAATATGTGTTGGTTTGTATTGATTTGTTCTCAGGATGGCCAGAGGCTTTCCCGATTGCCAAAGCCACGGCTGCGGCAACCGCAAAGAAACTGCTTGCGGAGGTGGTCTGCAGGTATGGGGTACCAGAGGTAATTGAGAGTGACAGAGGTACACACTTCACAGGTGAAATAATGAATGAAGTCATGTCAGCTCTAGGAATTCAACAAGCATTCCATACCCCATATCACCCACAAAGTAGTGGTAAAGTGGAAAGACTGAATGGGACATTGAAATTAAAAATTCAGAAAGCCATGGCTGAGACAGGAAAACCATGGCCGGACTGTTTACCACTTGCTCTGTTTTCAGTAAGATACACGCCTAATAGAAAGACTGGACTCTCTCCATATGAGATATTGTTTGGCAACGTACCCAGCCTAGGGTGTTTCTATCCGCAAGCATTAGAAATGAACAACCATGTGCTAAGTTCCTATGTGAGGACTTTACACAAAAAGATTAAGCAAGTACATGATAATGTCTTCAGTTCTCTTCCAGATCAAGACTCTAGCAGCCATACGCTGCAACCTGGAGACTGGGTGGTTATAAAAAGACACGTGAGGAAAAGCCTAGATCCACGGTTTGATGGACCCTTTCAAGTTCTGCTGACCACAAGCACAGCCGTTAAGTTAGAGGGAAAAGAGACCTGGATCCACGCGTCCCATTGCAAAAAGATACTAGGAGAACCAGCGGACAAAGACTGATGACATTGTTTATACTTACCTGCATCCTTGCGACCACAGGTGCATGGACTAGGTTAGGCACCATGGATGGAGACGACAATAGATTCATTAGACACCATCTTGCTCTAATCGATGGACTAAAGGAGCAAAACCAGACCATTGCTAATTGTTGGATATGTACACATGCCCCTGTGACGTCCACTAGCATACCCTTTCTCGCTGTCCCAGTCTCATGGGAAGAGATAAACTTTTGAGTGAACTGTTCAGATACTTTGGCCAATAATTCCACACAGAGATTTTCCTTTCTAAATCCCGCAAATTGGTTTAAAGGTATTGGTGGGTGGTTGGCTGGTATAGTACAAGCTATTTTACAGGTTTTGCTAATGTGTCTTGCGGTTTATTTGGTTTTTAAGCTTTTTTTAATGTGTATTCAGCGTTGTACTAAAAGAAAACATAGAAATTCGTATTGATAAATGAAGGAACAAAAGGATGGAATGTTATAGCAGAAGATGGAGTCCCTCAAGTTTAAAGGCCCCATCTATGCTATATAAGTCTGACAGTTATTTTAGGTAAAAAAACAGCAAGCTGAAATGTTCCTTCTTGTATCAATAGCGTGTCCTTGCTAAAAAGATAACGTGATTCTCCCTGGCCAGATGTTTCTTCTTGTAGCAATAATGTGTTCTTGCAGAAAGATGAAATGACCTTGCTAACTAGATAAGTCTAATTAAATATTTTAAAGCATACAGAAACTAGTTTTTTTCGCTTGTTCAGCTAAACTGTATAATCGAACCATATATGGCAAATCCGTTTCCTGCCTTTAGGGTGTATATTAGCCCTGTGTTTTGTAATAAAGTTTTTAGAGTATGTTTAGACACAAACATCCTGTCCTGTGTCTTCATTCTCTCCGAGCTCGTAATCCAAAGGATAGAAGACCCAAAATTCAGTGACATGATAATATACAATCACGTTTGTTGTACTTGCGGAATTTTATTCTAGTGGTTTCCTGCTTCCTGACTAATTGTGATTTAGATTAAATACTATCTGACCACGGTCACTTGTGAGGTCCGAGTACTATCTACGTCTTATACGAGTGTTGATCATGTTAAGGAATATATCAGCTAGAAATTTCTGTAATTATTAAAACCAGACATTTATATTCTTTTTTATCAATAGGTTTTTAATTTCTGATTGTCAAGATTTTTCTAATTGTATTCTCTCTAAATGATCAGGCGGCAATATTACCTGAGCTGATAAGCCTTACAGTGGATATATGGACCACTTTAGACTGTGGATGTTCACTGGGTTATAGGCATGCTCTCTGACCTGTGCAGAGGTCATTGTGCAGAGAGGGGGGAGAAGGTCAGCTGAGACCATCGCCTTTTGTGAATGGTGGATCCTGTATTATCTATATGACAAGATGTTACCTTTTATTTTAATCCTGTCTGTGATGATAATAAGATGGCTGCTGAGAATCTCTACAGAACAGGCAGGGTAAGCCAATGCTGAGACTTAATATGCATTTACACTGAAAGATTATAAACGAGAGCTGCTGAGAAGTGGAGTGTAAATAGGCTATAGGGTAAAACGAGAAAAAGACGGATTTTGGTAAGACCTTACCTGTAAAATCCTTTTCAGCGAAGGAAGGAAGGGAGACACAGATCCATTACTAGTGGGGGTAGGCGGAGCCCCACAGGATAGTTCACCTCAGATTTAGAAAAAGTGACAACCGGCCCCTCCAACTTAGGCTCCTCCTACTCCCATGTTCTCCAGTCCGTACACAAGCTAAGGAAGAGCAGACAACACCAGGGGAACAACACAACCCCTTCTGAAAATTCATAAATGTGAGAGAACAGGTTATGTATATAACAGCATGAAAACACACAGTCCCAGGCACTACTTACTGGACCTGACAACTGCGATGAGCTGGCAATGCTGGAACAGAGCCCTAGTGCGCCAACCCCAGACCAGATGACCGCCATCAGGAGGGAGTCGCGCCGCATCTAGAAAAACCATCATACACTTCTGCCATGGGAGGGTGCTGTGTCTCCCTTCCTTCCTTCGCTGAAAAGGATTTTACAGGTAAGGTCTTACCAAAATCCGTCTTTCAGCAGCAGAAGGGAAGGAAGGGAGACACAGATCCATTACTAGTGGGAAGTCCCAAAGCAGTCCAAAACTCAAGGGTGGGAAACAGTGGCAGGATCGCCAACACCCCAACAACTTAGGCAAGTGCGCAACAAGCGCCGAACAAAAAATAAAGAGATAACCTAAACCACTGCCGCCTGCAGGACCCTGCGTCCCAAGGCCGCATTGGCGGAAGCACTCACGTTCACTTTATAAAATTTAGTAAAAGTGTGAACGGAGCACCAGGTAGCCGCCCGGCAGAGCTGCGCTGCCGAAGCCCCCTGACGAAAAGCCCACGACGAACCAACAGCTCTCGTGGAATGAGCTTGAACCTTAACCGGACAAGGCTCGCCCTTGAGCCGGTACGCCTCCAGGATAGCCGAACATATCCACCGAGCTATAGTGTCCTTGGAAGCCCGCTGACCACGGCGACGACCAGCAGGAATCACAAACAGAGAATCCGATTTTCGAAACCCTTGCGTGATTGAAAGATAGAACTTCAATGCCCGCACCAAATCAAACGAGTGCAAGGCCCGCTCCTTCAGACTCTTTGGTTTCGGACAGAGGGAAGGCAACAGGATGTCCTGATTGAGGTGGAAAACGCGACACCACTTTAGGTAAAAAATCTCCACGGGTACGAAGCGCCACACGATCCGGGTGGAATTCCAAAAAAGGGGGCGAGCAAGACAGTGCCGCCAACTCCGAAACCCTTCTTAAAGAGGTGACCGCCACCAGGAAGGCCACCTTCCAAGAAAGCAAGTAAAGCGTAGCTGAATCCATAGGCTCAAACGGCCCATGCTGAAGAGCCTCCAAAACTAAATTGAGCCGCCAAGGAGCCACAACCGCCCTCCGAGGCGGAAACTTATGTGCAACCCCGCGAAAAAATGAACGCACATCCCTGCGTGAGGCAATAGCCTTCCGAAAAAGCCCGGATAGTGCAGAGACCTGACCCCGCAAGGTACTAACTGCTAGACCCTTGACCAGACCACATTGCAGAAAGGCCAAGAAGTTGGGAATGGAAAAAACCCTCGGGTTCCTTGACGATCCAGAACACCATGAATAGAAGGCCTCCCAAGTTCTGTGATAAATACTAGTCGTAGCTGGACCTCTGGCCGCCCGCAAGGTGGCAATGACCTCGGACGAAAACCCACGACGGGTCAAGATTTCGGTCTCAAGAGCCACGCCGTCAAACGAAGTGACTTCAGGTCCGGATGACGAATGGGCCCTTGAGTTAACAGGTCCGGGCGAAGAGGCAGTGGAAACGGAGGCGCTGCCAGAAGAGACACCAGCGTTGAATACCACACCCTCCGCGGCCAATCCGGCGCCACCAAAATCGCCGATACTCGTTCGAGATTGATCTGCCTGATCACCAGAGGAAGTAAGGATACCGGCAGAAACACATAGATCAGCTCGAACTGGTCCCACGGGGCCACTAGAGCATCTACCGCCACAGCCTCCGGGTCCCTGTACCTGGACATGATTGTCGGAATCTTGGCGTTCAGCCTGGATGCCATCAAGTCCACTTGGGGAGTCCCCCAACGGGAGCACAGCTGAGTAAAAACCTCCGGATGAAGACTCTATTCTCCGGGATCTACCCGCTCGCGACTGAGGAAGTCCGCCGAGATATTCAGCACACCCGGGATGTGAAACGCGGAGATGACTGGAACCCTGAACTCGGCCCAAAGCAGGATCCGAGAGACCTCCATCATGAGTCTGGAACTCCTCGTCCCGCCCTGATGGTTGATATACGCGACAGCTGTCGCATTGTCCGTCTGAATCCGGACCGGCAGACCGCTCAAAGGGACCGTCCAATGTCGGAGGCAGAGAAATATTGCTCTCAACTCCAGAATGTTGATTGGCAGAGACGACTCCTCTGACGACCAGACCCCCTGAACCCAGAGGTCGTTCCAAACCCCCCCCCAGCCAGTCAGGCTGGCATCGGTGGTAATCACCGACCACCGTGGGAGAAGAAGGGATTTCCCCAGGGATAGAGCCTCCAGACGTAACCACCATCCAAGAGACTCTCGCACCCTGCGGGAGATGACGACACAGCGATCCAGCGAAGTCGGCGATTGGTCCCAACGGGTCAGAATAAGATCTTGGAGATCCCGGGAATGAAACTGTGCAAACGGCACCGCTTCCATTGCTGCCACCATCAGACCCAGAAGGCGCATGCACTTCCGAAGGGACATCGCCCTCACCGACCTCATAGCCTGGACGTGGTGACGAAGGTTCGCTTGTTTGTCCGGAGGGCGGGACACCACTGCCCGTACGGTGTCGAAATGCATCCCCAAGAACAGGATTGACTGCGACGGCTCCAATGACGACTTCTTCCAATTGACCAGCCACCCGAAGTCTTCCAGGTGCTGAAGGGAGAGATCGCGAGCTGTCACTGCCTCCTCCGCTGTGGGCGCCACAATTAACAGGTCGTCCAGGTAGGGGAGAATCGGAACTCCTTGCTTTCGAAGGAGCGCCATGAGCGGCGCCAGAACCTTTGTAAAAACCCTGGGCGCCGAGACTAACCCGAAAGGTAGGGCCACAAATTGGTAATGGGCCTGCCCTACGGCGAAACGCAGGAAGCACTGGTGAGCCCTGCCAACAGGGACATGCAAATAGGCGTCGCGGATGTCGATCGACACCAAAAAATCGTACTGCGACAAGGCCGCCACGACGGAGCGAAGAGACTCCATACGGAATTTCCGGATTCGGACATGAAGATTCAAATCCTTGAGGTCCAGAATGGGATGAAACTTGTCCTCCTTTTTGGGGACCACAAAAAGGTTAGAGTAAAAACCCCCTTCCCCGGTCCTCCGGCGGAAACGGAACCACTACACCCTGCTGCAGAAGAGAGTTGACCTCCCGCAGCAGAGCAGCAGCCAGCTTGGGCACGGACGGGATGCGAGACTGACGAAACCTGTCCGGGGGTAGAGAGTGAAACTCTATGAAATAGCCCACTGACACAACCCGTGTCACCCAGGCGTCCGATTCGTGGGACGCCCAAACCGACCCGAATTGTAGCAGCCGACCTCCCACCCGAGAGCCCTCGAGAGGGATCCTGGCGTCAGTCCGCCTTAGCGGGCTTTTTGTCAGCCTCCCTTTTGTCCCGACGGAAATGCTGTTTCCAGGGAGTACGGGATTTCTGGGTGGACTTCTTACCGGAAGACGAGGGACGACCCAATCTCCAAGAGGGCTGATCGAATCGTCCCCTGGGTCGAAAGGACCGACGACCACTACCGGCACTTGACCTGTCAGACGTAGAGGCCGCTGCTTTCCGCTGTGGCAAAGCCACATCCTTGGCCTTAGCAATCAGCTCCGTGAGGTCCGAACCAAAAAGCAGACCGCCCTTGTACGCCAGAGTAAGCAAACCTTGTTTGGATACTGCGTCTCCAGTCCACTGTTTGAGCCACAGTGCTCTACTGACTGTGACGGTCGAGGCTTGAGCCCTGGACAGAAACAAAGTAGTATCCAGCACTGCGTCTCTGCTATATCGGGCCACCTCTTCCAACAGCTGGAAGAGCCTTTCCACGTCAGACAGCGGAGTCCCATCTTGCCATGCTGACCGCAGCTGATCCAACCATCTCAGGGAAGCCTCACCAGTATAATGTTAGGTGTCAGGCATGTGCTGGGCATGAAATTGGGTCAGAATCATCTGTGGATTCTGTGGTCTCCCATTCTGGTCCAGCCAGGGCAGACACTGCTCAGCATCACCATCTGGCCCAACGCCTAACTAGTGCACTAGATGTACAGGCTGTCCCCACATGGCCCCCAAGGCCGCTCGGAATCCATGACCCACGGCCTCGTAGATGGACTTCGCCGCTAACTCCGTCCTTCTGTCCAGCGGATCCTGTAGACTCGCCTTCCCTTTAACCGGAAGCAAAGAAGATTTGCTCAGCTGAGACAATGGCACGTCCACTTCAGGAGAGGGGACCCAATTAGCGATCGTCTCTGTGGAGCAGGGATACAGGGCATCAAAAAACCGCATCCCTTGGAAGCGCTTATCCGGACACAGGCATTCTCTCTCCACCGCCTCGTTAAGTTCATCGTGCGCTGGCAGTGTCGAACGAGCCCGACGCGACTCCTGATACAGCCGGGCCGACTTGCCCGGCCTCGTCACCTCTTCAGACAGCTATAACACTTCCCGCATGGCTCCAATAAGAGCATCCACGTGGCCTGAAAGCGAAGCCGAGCGACCCTGCTGATCCTCTTCATCAGAATCGGAGATCTCACCAGCAGAGCTTGTCGGTGAATCCGAAGCCTTTGATGCGCTGCGCGGAGGAGACAGCGCCACCACAGGCCTGTGGCGCTTCTTGCCCCGCGCCAGTAGGGACTTAGCTGATACCCAGTGACCCAGGAGGTCAGACAGACTGTCAATGGAGCGAGTGAGCGCTTTAACATCACTGAGGCCCCTGACCAGAGACGAACCTGACGCCGTCAACCCCGGCATATCAGATACGCGTGACCGATCCTGAAGCGGGCCGGGAGAGAGGTCCGCGCCGCCTGGACCCTGATCCGACATGCCCCCTACTCAGTAGCGAGCGTCGCGGAAAGAGCAGTAATAACCCCTTACAAGAGCACAGTAACCGGGGAAGTGAGATCCTGCTATCACAGCCTGTTCCCACAAAACAATTTACCAAGCACTGAAGGGTTAAAGATTCTCCTTAGAGGGAGAAAAGCTACCCCAGCATTGCAGAAAAAAGGTTTTCTGATGATGGCCAGAAGGGGTTAATGCTGCTGAACACGCAATGCACCTTGCCTTAAAAGGACTAAGGTGTGCATGCAGCAGAGAAGACAGCAGCGCTCTGTGCTGTAGAGATGAGACAAACAGATGACTCACCAGCTTCCTGGAGCCTGTGTGTGAGAGCGGAGAGCAGGGGGGAGGGAGAGGACAGCGCTGAGCTCCGTGAGGCAATGGCCGTTTGCAGAGCCGAAGAGAAGGAAGGCAGGAGGGGGGCGGGGACTGCCCAGCGCGCGCTTTCCAGGCGCTTCCTGTCTGCACAGACGATGGCAGGCAGCCAAGAACATAAGCCACGCCCCCCGTTACACTAACGGAGCCCGCGCTCCTCTGACCCGCTCCCCTGCTAACAGCAGCGGTGATGTGCATTCTCCAGTATTACACCTCTGCCTGAAAAGACAAAAGGTGCAGTCACCATAAGACAGTAACACACACACACACACAGGGCACTTACCCAGCTGAGCGCCACAGGGACCCCCAGGGATGTGTGACGCCATGGCCCTTCGCTCCCCCCCACGGCGGAGCTCGCAGGGACCCCTAGATGCAGTGTGCGTCTCCGCCAGGGAGCACCCTGTATCCCCCGGGGCCGGCAGGCTTATGCGGGGACCTCCTTAGGGGGTACGCAGATCCGCCAGGGGAGGGCCAGGGGTCCCAGCAGCGCTGAGACCCCCTGAGACCTCTAGACCACGGGGGTCCAGGTCTCCTGGTAAAAATAAAAAATTCTTCTGAGGAGCTGCAAAGCTTACGCCTTCTGAACGTTCAACGCACATCATTTAGCATGGTTTTCCTGTGTAAACAGGCTTCTAAACCTCCGACAATCAGTAAATATTTACCAGTTAGTGGTGGTTTACTGCCACTAATCTGTCTGTGTAAATGGAGTATTAGTGGGCAAAGCAAAAATTCCAAGATTTTAGGATTTTATTTTTATATGTAACCTCTCACCGCATTAGGATGTGAATGAACATCCTGAGAAGGAGCCTGCGTGTGTGGAGGTGGCTCAGGAACTCCACAAGAAGCTGATGGTGTCTGTTAACTATTTTGAATGTGCGCTGTTAATCGATGGGTTACCACAGCAGCCGGGGGCCAGCTTAAGCAGAGGCGTTCATAGAAATCATGGGGCCCCATACCAAGAGTCTATATTGATGGACTAGGCAGGGTTATAACATATTGATGCAGTCACACAAGGGCCTACTTTCCAACTTTTAAATACAGGGAGAGGACATGTTTTGTGGCTTGGACACAGAAATAATGCCCCTGCTACTGATTCCTCTTGTTTGCACACACTGATACCATTTTAATAAACCCCATAGAGTATGCTGCCCTCCACACACGGTGCGATACCTCGGAGTGAATCTCCTGTCATAATTTTCTCCCACAGTAGTCCTTACATGGACAACATGATGACCCCATGGCAAACCCCACCAGTATAATGCACCTACACTACTCCCCCCCCCACACACACACACAGTATGATGCTCTTACAGCCCCCCACACATATACACACACAGTATGATGTCTTCCACAGTTCGCTCACACAGTATGATGGCCCCCAACAGTTCGCTCACACAGTATGATGGCCCCCAACAGTTCGCTCACACAGTATGATGGCCGCCCCACATCATGTATGATGGATCCCACAGTATACGCTTTTCTTGTTGCCAAAATAAAAAAAAACTCCGCACAGAGGGCCCGATCTAGTGACGTCATTGCACCTGCAGTGCTGAGACTTCGAGCACAGACGTACAGGCTGAATGATGAGGAACAAAGGCCATCTTTCAAAGAATGATATGCGAAAGAAGAAAGCCCTGTAGCATCAGGCTTTCCCAGCTAATGAGCGCCATAGTGGCCACGTGGTCTACCGCTATGGGCAAAATGCCTTTACCTTTAAGGCCCATCTTAGTACTTTTTACAGCAGACTGAGTGCCATAGGCAACCATGATTTCTAGTAAATACCGCAATACTGTGGTATTACAGTATATATAAGCAATCCAAGGATCACATGTTTAAGTCCACTAATGGGTACAAAAAAAATGAAAAAAAAATAAAAAGTCAAAATATAAAAAATAGATAATTTTTAACTATCCCACGTTTTCCCTATTAAAAACAAAGAAACGGAAAAAAAAACATTTGGTATCGCCACATCCGTAAAAGTCAGATGTATCAAAGTATGGAATTATGGTAATTAACCTTTACGGTAAACATTGCAGAAAAAAAAAATCAAAATGCCAAAATTGTGGGTTCTTTGTCACCTCACTTAACAAAAAAAATCCAATACAAAGCTAGCAAAACGTTATATGTGCTCCAAATTGGTATCAATAAAAACGTCAGCTCCATAAACACAAAAAGCGCTTAAATAAAAAACTCCCTGGTTCTTAGAGAGTTAAAATAGCGATCACAAGACGTTATGTCACCAAACTCATTAAGGCCTAGTACATTAATGGTGCCACAGGAACGGGCAACAGCGAAAAATGTTATTTGCAAATCTACTTTCAGCGTATGTATGTTGGCCCTTGAGGACATTGCACACGCTGCTGCCAATTCATAGTTTTCCATGAACGTTTATTTTGTGCATAGGGTAAAAGAATACATAAAAGATATTTCTTATAGATGGCAGCTAGCGTTATATTACTCCTGGTTTAGGAGCTGTGACTCTCACAATCCCTCCAGGTGAGCACCTCAAATTATTTCTTTCCCCCTCCACTGTTTTTTTTCCCTATGTTCTGTGCCCTCTATTCCCTAAACAGCTCCATTTTCAATGGACAAATCATGATGTCTAGAGATCTCAATATTCTCCTTGTCAGAGGTGCCCCCATGAGGGTTGTCAGAAGATCTCAAAAACAGCAGGTGTTGTGGGGTGTGCCTGGCATACAATAGTTAGTGCCTACCAGGGTAGAACATCCGGTGAGCAGGTGGCGGAGTCATGGGCGCCCAAGGCTCATTGATACTTGTGTGGAACGAAAGGTACAGTAGCCCCAGCTGGTCCGGTGCTGCAGAAGAAATACTGTGGCACATATTGCTGAAAAATTAAGTTTTGGCTATGAAGAAAAGATGTCAGGATAAAGTATTGCAGCTTATTACATATGGAGATGCACACTGGTCATTGTCATGCTGACCCGGTTACAGCCAAAAGCACCTACAAGGGTATATGGGCATCAGAACTGAACCATAGAGTAATAGAAGAAAGGGTTCTGGTCTGATGAATCATGTTTTCTTGTACATCACGTAGATGGGTAGAGGTGTATAACTTACCTGGGGAGAAACATGGCCTCCAGGCGCACCTTAGGAAGAAGGCAAACTCCGGGGAAGTAATCTATAGTTGTATGTGCCAAATATTACATTTTATCACCCTTTTGGAATTTTTTTATACAAAGTGACCAACCCCAATATAATAAATAATACAGAATTTTACAATTTCATTGTACAATTTTTAAGTCATATCCGCACTTGGAGTATCCTACACAACCCTATATATATATATATATATATATATATATATATATACAGTCATGGCCAAAAGTATTGAGAATGAGACAAATAGTAATTTTTCCAAAGTTTACTGCTTCATTTTTTGTAATGGCAATTTGCATATACTCCTGAATGTCAAAGAGTGATCAGCTTAACAGCAATTACTGTACTTGCAAAGTCAATATTTGCCCAGAAAATTAACTTTAACCCCCAAAACACATTTCAACATCATTGCAGTCCTGCCTTAAAAGGAGCAGCTAACATCGTTTTAGTGATTGATCCATTAACACAGGTGTGGGTGTTGATGAGGACAGGGCTGGCGATCAATCAGTCATGATTAAGTAAGAATGACATCACTGGACACTTTAAAAGGAGGCTGGTTCTTGGTATCATTGTTTCTCTTCAGTTAACCATGGTTATCTCTAAAGAAACACGTGCAGCCATCATTGCACTGCACAAAAATGGCCTAACAGGGAAGAGTATCGCAGCTACAAAAATTGCACCTCAGTCAACAATCTATCGCATCATCAAGAACTTCAAGGAGAGAGCTTCCATTGTTGTCAAAAAGGCTCCAGGGCGCCCAAGAAAGACCAGCAAGCGCCAGGACCGTATCTTAAAACTGTTTCAGCTGTGGGATCGGACTACCAGCAGTGCCGAGCTTGCTCAGGAATGGCAGCAGGCTGGTGTGAGTGCTTATGCACGCACTGTGAGGCGGAGACTCTTTGAGCAAGGGCTGGATTCAAGGAGGGCAGCAAAGAAGCCACTTCTCTCCAGAAAAAACATCAGGGACCGACTGATTTTCTGCAAAAGGTGCAGGGAGTGGACTGCTGAGGACTGGGGCAAAATCATTTTCTCTGATGAATCCCTTTTTCGATTGTTTGGGACATCTGGAAAACAGCTTATTCGGAGAAGAGGTGAGCGCTACCACCAGTCTTGTCTCATGCCAACTGTAAAGCATCCTGAAACCATTCATGTGTGGGGTTGCTTCTCAGCCAAGGGAATCGGCTCACTCACAGTCTTGCCTAAAACACAGCCATGAATAAAGAATGGTACCAGAATGTCCTCCAAGAGCAACTTCTCCCAACCGTCCAAGAGCGGTTTGGCGCCCAACAATGCCTTTTCCAGCATGATGGAGCACCTTGCCCTAAAGCAAAGGTGATAACTAAATGGCTCATGGAACAAAACATAGAGATTTTGGGTCCATGGCCTGGAAACTCCCCAGATCTTAATCCCATTGAGAACTTGTGGTCAATCATCAAGAGACGGGTGGACAAACAAAAACCAACAAATTCTGGCAAAATGCAAGCATTGATTATGCAAGAATGGACTGCTATCAGTCAGGATTTGGTCCAAAAGTTGATTGAGAGCATGCCAGGGAGAATTACAGAGGTCTTGAAGAAGAAGGGGCAACACTGCAAATATTGACTTGCTGCATTAACTCATTCTAACTGTCAATATAACCTATTGGTACTCATAATATGATTGCAATTATATTTCTGTATGTGATATAAACATCAGACAAACACTAATAAAAACCAGAGGCCAGCAGATCATGTGAAAATATAATTTTGGTGTCATTCTCAATACTTTTGGCCATGACTGTATATATATATATATATATATATATATATATATATATATATATATATATATATATATATTCTCTATCTCAAGTCTTGGAGCAGAAATGCTTCACATACAGAATCTGTTGCTATAGTGAGCTTATTGTTCTGTTCATGATTGCAGTTTGTGAGCTCCGATCTCCTTCTATGGGTGAATTTCTTTGGGGTCTTGAATCCTCTGGCTGGTTAAAACACGTGAAAACAATCCTAGATGCTGGTATCTTCATTGTAAAGGTAAGATGTGTTGTATCTGTTCATATTCTAGTGCTGCTTGTCTGATTTGTACTATTCTAGGCACGGACTGTACAAAAATGATCCTTTTAGTGCTGAGAATAAACGAGATTTGTAATTATATAAATGTGTAATATTTTACATTTAATTTGCACATTTAGGCCGTGTCAGAAGAGGGCGCCAGCGTGCTCGTTCATTGTTCTGATGGATGGGACCGCACCGCTCAGGTCTGCTCTGTATCCAGTCTGTTACTTGACCCCTATTACCGAACCATCAGAGTATTTATGGTAAGAGGTTTCATTTCATATACTCTATGTACTGGTGGAGATTTACGGAGTTGATATTTTTTGCATAGTGTAACTTTTATTTTTCCCAATTACTATTAGGTGTTAATTGAAAAAGACTGGATTTCATTTGGACACAAATTTAATCACAGGTAACCCTGGTCACTGCACATATGTTGGAAAAGTCAAACAGAGTCACTTATTTACAGAGGGCCTTTCACCAAATTTTTCATGTTGAACTGAAAACACGTTGTAGCTTCAGAGCAGAAAAAAAAATAATTGTTAGTTCTTTTTTTATTTTGCATCTCTGTTGCAGGGATATTAACAATCAAAGTATTTGTCACCTAATGAGTTAATTTTCGTTACATCCAAGTGGGTGTTATCAGAGAGCTTTCACTGTGGGGCATGTACTTCTCCTTGTACGATGTTGTCCAATTATAAACAGGCAGCAAGATGCTAGAAAAAGAACACCTCCACACCATATCTTACAGCAGGTTTCTCAGTGTGTGGGTTATAATGAAAGCCCGGATCTCCTGGTCTAACCTCCTGCATGATTAGAATATCAACTGTATTCAAATCCCATCAATCAACACATTTCAGATATGGGCCCAGCAGTCAGTGTGGGGCTAGGGTCAGCACAGCTGAGTTTAGCTGTGTCACTTTCCAAATCTTCCATCAGCTCTCCTCCTCTCAGCAAAAGAGACAAAAAAAAAAACACCATACATTCTAATATAATATACTTACTGTAGTTTTTCTGTGCCATTCCCAGTCTCAGGCGGTTTTGGGAGTGCAGTCCACCTGAAAAAGATGTTGCATGCATATACCCCAATTGCATTGCTTCAGCATATTTTTTTTTTTTTTTAAGGTATGGAAATTTAGATGGGGATCCCAAGGAGGTGTCCCCAGTGATAGACCAGTTCCTGGAATGTGTCTGGCAGCTCATGGAGCAGTTTCCCTGTGCGTTTGAATTTAATGAGAGATTCTTGGTCCACATACAACACCATATATACTCCTGTCAGTATGGAAACTTTCTGTGCAACTGCGAGAAGGAGAGGAAGGAACTGATGTGAGAGAATATGTGCTCTGTGTATGGTCACTATAGGCTTGTAACAGAAATAGAATATGGATGGTTGACGTGTCCCTGATGCTGATCTGATCACACGGTGCCCCACAGTCTGGATAACAGCAATCACTTATAAACTGTGAAGGTTGAACCTTGGCAAAAAATTTTCAATAACTGTGCAGGAGAAAAATGTATAAAGTGATGGCATATTGGTAAGATATGCCATCACTTCAGGATTGGTGGGGGTGTCAGACCTTAGGGACTCCCACATATCCGGAGACTGAATGGGTATGTGAACCTAAACCATTTCAGTTTTTTCCTGCCCATCTGGGTCGCTGGCATCGCTGGCAGTGCCACTGTACAGAGAAACATAAGAATGGTGAAATCAAAATGCCAATAATAAAATAAGATGGGTACATGGATTTAAGAATTGCACAGTTCCTGATGTAACCAATGGTCCACTAGAAGATACTTCTTGAAGATATTCTCTGTCCTGAGTAATGTTGAAATCTTGTAGATCTTCTTTCCCAGTCACAAAATGTCCTAACCTGCAGGTCAGTAGCCAAGGACATGAGATACATCCTTGTAACTAGAGGATCATGGCTTTAAAGAGATATTCTTAAAATATCAAGCTCTCATTGAGGCCTCATTCAGACATCCGTATCCACATGTACGTGTTAATGCTAATGCTATTCACATGCCTGTGGATTTTCATGGACTATGTGTCTGTGCAAAACTCACGGAGACATGTCTGTTTTTTCTTCCAATATCACAGATGAAAAAGACCTATACAAGTCTATGGGTCCATGAAGAACATAGACAGCCCACGGATGGCATCATGGTGCTGTCCGAGATTAAAGGGGTTGTCCAGTACTTTATATTACCCCCCCCCCCAATGTGTCTCCCCGAGACCCCTAAGGATTTTTGTAATTACCTACCGTTGCAGATAATGCCTGTGAGTGGCGCTATCACTGGCCGCTCACAGGCATCACGTGACCCCCGCCGATGTCGCTGGCAGCAGCCGGGGGTCTCTGTCTTCCACGTTCCAGGTGGATGCCAGACTGTGGGCGGGGTTACCCCCCCCACATCACACCCGGCATCCACCGCACGCTCTGCCTCTCCCCATTCATTGGGAAAGCGCGGTAGATGCTGGGAGTGACGCGTGGGGAGGAGGTGTAACCCTGCCCACAACCCAGCAGCCACCGTAGGGACCCCAGCGCTGAGTCACGCCTCACTTGTCGTGACATCAGAGTGGGGTCACGTGATGCCTGTGAGCGGCCACCGATAGCGAAGCTCACAGGCATTATCAGCAAAGTCTTAGGGGCCCCGGGGGGATACATTGGGGGGGGAGTAATATAAAGTACTGGACAACTTCTTTAACATTACAAAGCATAGGAGAAACTTTATAACATATTTATCCATACGAGAAGAACACTGATAACACAATGATGGTAAAAATGGACACACTGATACCATTTTTTCACATACCTGTTTAAACCTGTACATGTGAATGAGGCCTTCTGCTGATCACTGAAGAGCCCCATTCTCAGCATCGCTAAAAGTCCCATCGGTCAGACCTCCTGCATTCAGAAAGTTATCTCCTAACCCTTTACAGCAGTGGTTCTCAACTCCAGTCCTCAGGACCCACCAACAGGCCATGTTTTCAGGATTTCCTTAGTATTGCACAGCTGATAATTGCATCACCTGCACAGGCAATAATTCCATCAGCTGTGCAATACTAAGGAAATCCTGAAAACATGATCTGTTGGTGGGTCCTGAGGACTGGAGTTGGGGAACACTGCTGTAAAGGGACTGTCAGTACAGAAGGACTGTTCAAATCAAGTACAGGCGCTCGGTGCACCGTGGTGGGGCCAAGCAGTTCAGTGCATCTTTCCATCTACTTTTTGGAAACGGATTTTCCAATTTTGACTATGAAGCTACACAGCTACTATGCAAAGAAACACTGAAAGCTATAGAACTTGTGGCTCATTCATATAAGAGAATCAGGCACAGTTTCACCAGTTTGGTCAGTGTCAGTTTTTATCATTAGAGTTTGGCCTGAGCTTCAGTTTCTTCATCTTTTTCCATCAAACAGACCTGGAAAACTGGACAGCGCTCAGATGGCAATTAATTGTTGGCCGATTTTTTTTTTTTCACTGACCCATGGATGTGCATTGTTAATTTTGACCTGACACTCAGATAACTATCGTACTATCGTACATTTTGCCACGATTTTCCGTCTCTCAAACAATCACAGATATGTGAATGGCCCCATTCACTCTTCTAGGTACAAGTCGTATCTGGAAATAACACAAATAGGACTCGTACACAAAAAATGTCCGTCTGAATGAGCCCTTAGTGTTAGTGCAGGTTGCAGTGGTGACGGGTATACTTGCAGCTCTCATAATCTCAATATATCAGTGATGCAATCATCATCTTCCAGAATTCAGGAGAGGACCTACTCCCTCTGGTCTTACCTGTGGAAGCAGCGGTTGGATTACATGAACCCTCTGTACAGAGCAGATCACAGTCAGACCCAAGGAACTCTGAGACCACACACCACTCCATGCCACTTCAGGTAAGAGGTTATTCTGATTCCTCCTCTGCACTGAATAAAGCAGCAGAACTCTAACACACCATATACTTATCATTCATATATAGAAACATCAACCCTAACTTTACAGGTGAAAGAAGCGGGGTGACGTATCATGAGCCCAATGTGTCCTTCAGTGGTGAAATCCAAGGCCCAACACTCTTCCCACTTGTAACCATGGTCTACATTTAGGGGTTGCGTCAGAGCTCACTCGTCAGTTCTATCTTCTGCCTGGCACAAATCAATTCACTTTAGACAGATTTACTGACATCTATGACAGCTTGTGACACGGTGATTCATTTTGCATATATTTAGACTGCGATAAAGTATTGATCTTTGGGGGTCAGACCGCTGGGACCCCCAACAATCCCCAGGAGGTTCTGTAGAGCAAGCTTTGAACAGAGCAGAGGGGGAGCATGTACATCTCTACTCCATTCATTCTCTGTGGAACTGACCCCTAGCGATCAATTCCTAAATCCCGTTGATAGGGGATTACTTATATACTTGGTACAACCCCTTTAATAGGGCATGCGGATGTCCCTGATCGGGAACTTTCTATATAAACGCATAATATAAAGTCGAGTTTGGGTCAGGAGACCTGAAGCCAGTCTTTGCATTGAAGCATACTCAGACCGCAAAACACACGTGTGAATCCAGGCAAAAGCTGTTTTTTTTTTTGTTTGCCTGTACAAAACAGACCAATTTTGCAAGTGTGTTAGATCCAATTTTCGGGCATATTTAGTCCACATGTCCGTTTTTATCAATGGTTTTGCCATATGCAAAAACAACGTGACAGAGGTTTCCCAAGCTTCTTCAAGTACCCAGTCAGTGAAAACGAAGAATAGCAGTAGGATGCAACTTGGATGTCCGCAAATAAGGTCAATGTAGGGGATGTCTCTGTTTATATACAGACCATCAGTCAGCAAAATAACAGAACGGACATGTGAATAGTGTAAGGATAGGATGTGTCAGTGTGCTGTCCGAGTAATGAGGCCCAACTTGCCACCACATATTTTCACTAATCTGAAGTCACCAGCCATAGATCAGCCACTGAGGGACTCATTAGGACTCGCTCACATTGCCACGTAACACGGCCGAGTGCTAGTGCTATGTGATGTTTTATCGGATAGCACTCGGACCAATAATATACTATGTTATCCGAGTGCAGTCTGATGTACGTGCACAGAGACAATGGAGAAGATGGAAAAATTAAGTCCTCCATCTTCTCCACACCTGTGCTGCAATTCTTCCATGCGAGAAAATTGGATCACACTCAGAGTTAAAGCAGAGTGTCATTAGTATAATCGGCCCAATTCTCTGGCATGGGAGAATATACAGCATTGTGAGCTAGCCCTTCATGTGTGTACCATGAGCTAGCACGTCTTAAGAACATATATCATGAGAATTGCTCGATGATAATCTTCTGTACTTGTGCATATACTAACTCTTCAAACTTATTTTTCACCATGGAAGGTTTTGGAGGGGCCTCTATAACCGATTTGAGAAAGGAATGCACCCTCGCCAGTCAGTCACTGATTTTCTACAGGCAGTAAAAGAAGAGACGCAGCAGCTGGAGGAGGAAATGGAATTCATGGAGAAGGTGTGGTAGAAATACTGAAAATCCAGCTTCCTGGCCTATATGTTTTTGATGTTTATACCTCCGCTTAGGTTTCAGTGTAAACCAATTCAGCTTTTAATGGTGATTGAGAAACAATTTTAAATGATTATATATAAAAACCCTGCACAAGATAAAAAAGAGGCAATCATTTTTAGCCGATGCCCTACGTCTTTGGTGTTCTCCAACACAATAACTGGAAGAGAGCACCATTAAAGGGAATCTGTTACCAGGTTTTTGCTACCCATCTGAGTGCAGCGCAATATAGGGGCAGAGGCCCTGATTCCAACAATCTGTCACTTACTGGGCTACCTGCTGTCATTTTGATAAAATTACTGTGTTATCTGCAGCAGACCCCGCCCACATCACTGATTGGCAGTTCTCTGACTGCTGAGCTCTGTATAACCCTGCCCACACCACTGATTGGCCACTTTGTGTATACTAGATTTGCAGAAAGCTGCCAATCAGTGATGGGGGCGGGGTTGTACAGAGCTTATGAATATGTAGGACTACCTGGCAGCAGGTTTACTAGTCCCCAATGATAATCTGCTTGCTGATAAAATAGTGATTTTATAAAAACTACAGCAATCAGACCATTAAGTGACACATCACTGTAACCAGGGTCTCTACCTTGTGTCTTTTCAATGTCAGTAATGCCTGAGCACTGTGGCGTTATGGCTTTCTTATGGCACCAGAGAAGTTTGTTCATTGGTATAAAGTTTTCAAGTAAAGGTTCATTTAGGCAGGCCAATAATTGGGTTAGGGAGCGTTCCCTCATTCCCAACTGTTGGCTGCCTAAACAGGCCATCAAACATCCAATGGAGGGGCAAAGCATTCATTGGTGTGATAATTTTTGAGCACGTTTAAAAATTATCATTAGCAGCACATTGTCCTGCGTAAACGAGAAATGTGCTGACGATAACATAAGTGCGGCCGGCCTTACTAAACAGACCATTAAACCACTGCTGATCGACTTGCATGTAGAGGTTACATTAACATGCCCTAACCCAATGTAACTTTTGCTCTTGTCTAACAATTTTTCCTTTAGAGATTAACAAAACTGGAAACTCGAGAGTCAAATGAAACCTACAAGAATCTCAATGACCAGCCAAAAATCCACAACTTCCAGATATGCATCACCAAACACTCTCCGGCTAATACGCCCCAAGATTACAGCACCAACCTGAAGCTGTTTCCCTCTCGTAGTTCATCCCAAGGTGAGGAGGACTCGGCCCTGATCCTAACCCAGGACCATTTGAAGAGCTCGGACCCCGACCTGTCGGCTAACAGTGACCAGGAATCTGGGGTGGAGGACTTGAGCTGCCGGTCTCCGAGTGGTGGAGACTCGTTACCCAGCGAGGACAGTGGGAAGGATCCCGATTCAGATGAAGCAGTGTTCCTGACTGCTTAGAGGTCTTATTAACCACTTGCTATTATATTAGTGCTTCTATTTATTTATAGGGAGTGATGTAAGCTGGGAGGGATATACTGGGGGAAAAAAAAACATATCGACTTTGTTCACATGTATCAGTGGTAATTTGTGCAGCGGAGACCAGATACTAATGTCCTATATAGTCGGTCTGATCCAGGCAATTGAACGACTGACAATTGGAAAAGTGCATACACAGGTTGACGAAACAATGACGGGGACACAATGATCGCTAATAATCTGGTATCCTGTTATCAGCAGCACGTCTCCTGTTTACACTGAGTAATGTGCTGCCGTTAAGAATTTTAATGAATGCATAAAATGTATCGCACCCAATGAAACGGTGCTTTCCTAGTTTGTCTGCCGATTGTGGTCCTGGTTAGATGGGCCAATAATCGTATGTTGAAATGATTCCTATGAGCGCTCGTTCATCGTTTATTGGCTCTACGCCTTAAGTGCGTGTCTGCAGCCTCCGGGAATATTCAGAAACAGTTATCTTTTTTTAAGAGCCAACCTTATAATGCATTTTGTTTCCTTTCATGATTTCAAACCACATGTCCGTGGAGCATGAATCCTGTCCCAATATATTTGTATATTTAAGGTTTGTCATTGACAAAGGTGCCCTGTACTGGAAATATGGACACTTACATCGTTTTCGGGTTTAGGTCCACTGTGTGAAAGATCTGAATGTGCTTTGCTTCTGTGTAAGTTGCTGGTAGACTAATGGTGGTCATCCAGGATCTGACATTGGGTATTAATTCCCTACCTCCTAGTTATGTTAGGCATGACTATCACATGTAAGGTTCTTGCCACCTGGCCGAGAAAAGTTCGAAAAAAAGGACGCAAGCATAAACTGTTTGGCCTGTGACCACAGCAATTTACAGTAAAACAATGTGATTTTCGTCACATGATTAAAACCATGACCCAATGTCTATGGCTGAATAATCCCTTAAAGACTAATGTTTTGTGCTATGGTATACCATCGGTCCGATCTTCTGTAACTTTATACTGTTTCCACATAGACTGCCAATGAAACAAAACTTCAGAATCTCATTTGGAGACTTTAAAGGGGCTGTCCAAGACTTTATTGAAGGCCTATACTTGATCATCAATGTCTGATTGATAGTGCGTGCTGTAGCTGTTCCTGTGTCAACGGTGACCAGAAATGCTCAGGTGCCGAGCTCTGTTGACGGAGTACTACATATCGGCCACCCATTCAAATCATTAGGGGGCAGATGTGTAGTACGCAGCCGCAGCCACTATTCCCTCCACAGAGCTCCGCAGTGCAGCTCCGCTAATGAGCACCCCAATTGATCAAACATTGATGCCTTATCTTAAAGAGGTGGTCACTACATTGTATAATGCCCCCATCAAATTACACCTTTCAAATACCTGCAGCCGGGGTCACGTGATGCAGACTGAGCAGTCAGCAATAGCGCCACCCACAGGTACATATGGAAGCAGGAGGTATTTACAAAAACATTTATTTAGTTAACATGTGTAAATCGATGGGGTCATTATACAATGTAGTGGACCACTTCTTTAAAGAAAGGCCATCAATGTTAAAGTCCAGGACAACCCCTTTAATTATTAATCGGTATCGGTACAGATCTATTAGACTTTTCAGAACTTCAAAATAGGTCCATCCTTCAAACAGATGCCAAAAAGTACAGTATGTTGCAAACTTTAATGGAAGCATTCCTGTATGAATACAATATTGGAGGAAATAAAGAAAAAAAAACAAAAAGCTTTGGCACTTTTATGTAGGTCTCCAGAATATAGTGGGGAGAGACTTTCTTATTGACTTATATAAGCGAGGTAGAGCAGTAACCCCAAAGAAATTGAAAAATCAGCTGTGGTCCCTATAGGATGGCCCTACACATTGCATTTCCCATCACTTTTTTGAGAATACATTGGGGTGGAAAAATAAGATACAAATAAAGCAGATAATAAGAATTTATAGTCCAGAATTTACTGGTCACTTTTGTATTTCTGTAGGAATTCCAGCTCTGTACGTTGCAGATATCCGGCCCATCAGCGGATTAGCGGGGTCCCGCGTACTTGAATCCTTGCATGTTATCTGGGGGCTAAGAGCCATAGGGTTCTCTCTAAGTGCTTCCGACACTGGTTTTCAGAAAACGTACTGATCCTTTTATATTCGTGCTGCACGGTAGTTACATGTGGGGTCTCAGCGTCACATTACTGGGCTAGTACTAATATGGTAAGAGTCAATGTTGTGTAGTATCCCCCCGCCATCCTTTACGTGTCTGCCTGCTGCATAGCGGACGGCTGCCATCTTGAATGCTCATTGAAGCTGCTATTAGTTTTTTTTGTAAATTGCATGGATAATCTTACCAGAATAATCGTTCTCACTTCTTGACTTGTCTGCTCATTGTGACCAATATCATATTGGTTTTATAGACGAGTTTACAAGCGCTTGTAGTGCTACAATACAAGAACAAAGCTACTAGATGTAATAGGAAGATCATCATAAAATGACCGTCCCTCCCAACTGCAGATTCCAAAATCTTCTGAAGATGCAGCTTATAAGTGAGGTCCGTGATAGTCAGAAGCAGCGTCTTCTTCCCATGATCTGTGCCTGGGGTGGTAGCCCAGCGATGTAGGGGCTGAGCCGCAGTAACAGACATGGGGCCGTGTCTGCGGGGGAAGGTGGGGAATAGAGTTTTCATTTTCTAATCCAGGACAACCCTTTTAAAAGTAGAACTCCCAAAAACAATGAAAGGGAAAGCCTCTTAAAGGGACACTAATCCTCGAAATGAATGAGGGCAAAAAATAGAGCAGCTCTTACTTTTGTCCAGTCTCAACATGATCCTAAAAGAGATGGGGCCAGATTCATCAAGAGCGGCGCTGTTCACATTGGTCTTGATGAGGAGGTGTGCTGGAGTCAGACAGATGCTCACGGTTCATGAAAAGGTGCATGCTTCTTCCTGAATTGAGAACGCACCGTGGGGCAATAAACAAATATGCAACATGGGAATGAGATTTTGTGGCTATTTATGGTACAAAGAATTAAAAAAAAAAATTCTGCACAAGCGCTGTGTGTGAGCAAACCCCAACGGTGGAGCCGCAGGTCTTTTGGGAGTTCTCCTTGATTGCAAAGGGTTTTGTGTGGTTTTTTTATATATATTATTTATGGTTTATTTATTGATGCCATCATTGCTTATTTTTGTGACGAGTATAATAAAATCATGATCTATTTTTTTATTTTGTGTTGCATATTTTGGCTGTAATTTATATGCAGAAATTGATTTTTGTTTTAAGATATTTTAAAATATGTTGTCAAGCAATATTACCCTAATTGTGACTATATCAGTACAAAGTACGTATGTAAAGTAGTTTATTCCGTAATGTGCAATTAGAATATTTTTGTAAACTCCCTTGTGTTGTGTGTGTGCTGGTGTGTATAGATTAGATTGGGCCGCTGTCCTTTACGGACATAGCATTAGAGTCATTTATGCTGCACTTATAGAAGATGCTAAAGAATTACACTACAGTTTTTTTAATACAATTTTCTTTTCTTTTTTAAAGCAATACTTTACTCACCCTCTCTGGGTCTAATGCAGAGTGTCAGCTATTTGTCACATTGACAGCGCTGCAGCCAGTCAGTGAGTTCAGTGACTCTGAGCAAGTAGTGCCGTTAACTCGGGCAAAGCTGCTGATCTCAGTTATTGGTTGCAGCGCTGTCGACGTGAGGCCAAAGGACAGTAACAGACACTGGGAGCAGTGGCAGAGACCCTGTGCTGGACCCAAGGAAGGTGACTAGTGCACAGTTACAAAAAAAAAACAGCTGCACCAACGGGTTAAAGGAAAATCCCTTTAACCCTCAACTGGTGAGGTGGGGGTCGCCACACCCCAGGGAATTTTTGTTCGGCTGCCATTCATTGAAAAATGCTGGTATGAGGATACGTGTCTCACTAGCTTCCATCCATTTGTGGGTGTCAAAAATTTGTTACACTCATATGCAATCAATCGCCAATAAGAAAACGATTAAAACAAACGTGACCTTCGCATTTTCTGTAAAAATAAGAGATTTCTAAACACTGGGGTATAGGAAACCCCACCTCACCAGTTGCGTGACATAAACCCCACCTCACCAGTCGAGGGTTAATGAACCAGATAATCTGGCACAAATCAGCAATGGAATGGGGAATTTTACAAGATCAGAAGCAAGAAACTGAGCAGAAAATTAGGAAATTACCCTGATAACATTTTGAATTAGCAGCTTGTTTTTGGGCTCTATATACCAATCCAAGGGAGGTTTGTATACTTTATGACGGACATGTAATAATTCAGAATATTTGATGATTTGGAATTTATTAGATCCCCCAGGTGAATTACCCCAATACTATAAAATGGACATAAATGACACATAAATCTGTGCGGTTACAAAGTAACATTGACGCTCCTCCCCAACTCCCCGTACAGAATGACATGCCCTCGGGTCAGGAGTGTCTACAGCTTCATAGAAATATATAAAGCAGTCACGTTAGGGTCGGGAAAGTCCGTGCATGGACTGATTACCACGGACGTCTGAATGAGTCTTTATTGACTAATAAAGTCACTATTGATCACAGGGGTTAAAACGGTCAGGATTGGAGTTCATCTCCAATGTTGACCTTTGTGTAATATATACAACTCACACCTCCTGCACATGGAACAGGCATAGATTCTGGGTATGAACAATGGGCGCCCTACACTATCCACCCTAAACATGGGGAAGATGGCAGTAAAGAGTAAAGGACGGTTGTCTGGGACTTGACTCTTTTCATAAGATAGGTCATCAGCGTGTGATTAAAACAGAAATGTAGAAATTTTTTGCAAATTTATTTAGAAAACAAAAACTGAAATATCACATGGTCATAAGTATTCAGACCCTTTGCTCAGACACTTATATTTAAGTCACATGCTGTCCATTTCCTTGTGATCCTCCTTGAGATGGTTCTACTCCTTCATTGGAGTCCAGCTGTGTTTAATTAAACTGATAGGACTTGATTTGGAAAGGCACACACCTGTCTATATAAGACCTCAAAGCTCACAGTGCATGTCAGACCAAATGAGAATCATGAGCTCAAAGGAACTGCCCAAGGAGCTCAGAGACAGAATTGTGGCAAGGCACAGATCTGGCCAAGGTTACAAAAGAATTTATGCATTACTCAAGGGTCCTAAGAGCACAGTGGCCTCCATAATCCTTAAATGGAAGAAGTTTGGGACCACTAGAAGTCTTCCTAGACCTGGCTGTCCAGCCAAACTGAGCAATTGTGGGAGAATAGCCTTGGTGAGAGAGGTAAAGAAGAACCCCAAAATCACTGTGGCTGAGCTCCAGAGATGCAGTAGGGAGATAGGAGAAAGTTCCACAAAGTCAACTATCACTGCAGCTCTCCACCAGTCGGGCCTTTATGGCAGAGTGGCCCAATGGAAGTCTCTCCTCAGTGCAAGACATATGAAAGCCCGCATAGAGTTTGCTCAAAAACACATGAAGGACTCCCAGACTATGAAAAATAAAATTCTCTGGTCTGATGAGACGAAGATAGAATTTTTTGATGATAATTCTAAGCGGTATGTGTGGAGAAAACCAGGCACTGCTCATCACCTGCCCAATACAATTCCAACAGTGAAACATGATGGAGGCAGCATCATGCTATGGGGGTGTTTTTCAGCTGCAGGGACAGGACAACTGGTTGCAATTGAAGGAAACATGAATGCAGTCAAGTACAGAGATATCCTGGATGAAAACTTCTTCCAGAGTGCTCTGGACCTCAGGCTTGGCCGAAGGTTCACCGTCCAACAAGACAATGACCCTAAGCACACAGCTAAAATAACAAAGGAGTGGCTTCAGAACAACTCTGTGACCATTCTTGACTGGCCCAGCCAGAGCCCTGACCTAAACCCAATTGAGCATCTCTGAAGAGATCTGAAAATGGCTGTCCACCAACGTTCACCATCCAACCTGACGGAACTGGAGAGGATCTGCAAGGAAGAATGGCAGTGGATCCCCAAATCCAGCTGTGAAAAACTTGTTGCATCATTCCCAAGAAGACTCACGGCTGTACTAGCTCAAAAGGGTGCTTCTACTCAATACTGAGCAAAGGGTGTGAATACTTATGCCCGTGTGATATTTCAGGTTTTCTTTTTTAATAAATTTGCAAAAATTTCTACATTTCTGTTTTTTTTCACTCAAGATGGGGTGCAGAGTGGACATTAATGAGAAAAAAATGAACTTTTTAGAATTCACCAAATGGCTGCAATGAAACAGAGTAAACAATTTAAAGGAGTCTGAATACTTTCCGTACCCACTAATTTTTTTAATTGTCAATAGGTAGCTCTCATTAAAGGCAATAAATCAATATCAAATAATTGTTAGCGAAAGTTCAGCAAAAGGAAGCAGCCACAAGTTTATTGCTACGGCTTGTGCTCAGTGTATTTCCATCATATGGTCCATGGGCATCGAGTACAGCAACACGCTGTCATTTCTGAAAGGCACTGTATGTACAGAAGCGTGAAATGACGTCAGGAATGAGTAATTCACAAATCATTCATTTACTGAGTAAAAGGCTCAATTCACAGAAATGAAGTATTTAATATAAACCATTCCAATATGGGTAACAGAAAGTAACAAATATTAGAAGTATCCTACAGCAGATACAGAGCTGAGTCGATGCGAAATGAACAATAGGAGTTAAATTGTACAAAAAAAAAACAGATCAGATAATCTATCAACAGAACGGAGTTCAATCATTGTTACCTTCCAATCAGAAATAGAAAAAATGTGCTTCCTGGGGTCCAACAACCAACGTCTTCTATGTCAACTATTCTAAGAGACCTTAAAAGAGAAAGCGGAGAATTAGTAGGTACGGGCTTCATGAAAGCTTCTATGTCACAGTCAGATTGATGAGGTGCACCTTTGGTCAAAATCAGAGGCTTCGTGTCCCGTTTGCAACAGGCTTGACCTTAAATGTTGCCGAAAGGCAACAAAGGATGACCTTTTGTTGCAAACGGGACACAAGATGGCCGACTTTTGTTGCCGGAATGCAACATCTGTTGCATTTGGGCAACAGGCTTGACCTTGATACATTGGAACTGGACTAAAGAGTCAATATGGTAGTATGACCTTCTGTACTATAGTAATATATAGGGACTGATGGGGGAAATTTGTTTTTTGGCATTTGGGACGCTTACGCACGCGGTGGGATGCGCTAAATTTTTTTCAGGGTTAAGGCAAAATTTTTGCTAGAAACTGCGCGCTCTGCGGCCTGAAATATCGCTCCTGAGGGGGTCTACGCAATAAAAATGCAAAAAAATGTAACATTAGGGTTGGCTAAATCACTTACCTGATTGACCAATAGCCAGCCCTCATTGACTTTTTTGTTGACATTGTGTGTTCTGAGGAAACTCCACCGGGTGGCAATGTTGTCCAACTTTTTAATTTTTTATTTTAGGATTGTAAAAACACCAGATGGCAATGTTTCTCTTTCTAATGTGCACGCAAGCATGAGAGCTGGCTGCTGGTTGTCCTGGATTACTTGCATCCAGCCCTCATATTGGGCATATAATGTATATAGCCAACTCTCAAATTTTTTTTGCTTTAATAACACTAAGCAGGGGCGGAACTACCGCCCGTGCAGCCGGTTCATTGAACGGGGGCCCCGAGGGAGAGGGGGCCCCTCCAGCCTCCAGCACGGCCGCCATCAGGGCATGTCTGCCCTGACTCCAGTGTGGGGCCCGGCCGGTAGGGGCCCCCTCGGAGCCCCGTTGGGGGCCCCCCTCTTGTGCATCTCTCGCCTGATGGGGCCTCCGGCCCCATGCTAAGCGCCGGGTCCGGGACATCTCAGCGCTGCGCTGCGCTGCCGTGGCAGCGCCTTCATGATTCCCCTGACTTCCGGTCATGTGACGGCGCCGTCACATGGCCGGAAGTCAGGAGAACCTGGTGTCAGCGATTTGGACGAGTGCCAGGATTCTGCAGGGATCGCATGGGGGTAAGTATAACAAGTTTTATTTTTTTTTAAATACAATTAACTAGGAGTGGGGGGAATGGGAGATGCACATGGGGGGGGGGATGAGAGATGCACATGTGGGGGGGGGATGAGAGAGGCACATGTGGGGCGGGATGAGAGAGGCACATGTGGGGGGGGAGATGAGAGATGCACATGTGGGGGGGATGAGAGAGGTGCACATGTGGGGGAGGGGGATGAGAGAAGTGCACATGTGGGGGAGGGGGATGAGAGAGGTGCACATGGGGGGGTGAGAGAGGTGCACATGGGTAGGTGGTGAGAGCCGCACATGTGGGGGGATGAGAGATGCACATGGGGGGGATGAGAGAGGGGCACATGTGGGGGAGGGGGATGAGAGATGTGCACATGGGGGGGTGAGAGATGTGCACATGGGGGGGTGGTGAGAGATGTGCACATGGGGGGGTTTGAGAGCTGCACATGGGGGGGGTTTGAAAGCTGCACATGGGGGGGATGAGAGCTGCACATGGGGGAATTGGGAGAAAATGAGCTGCACATGGGGGAATTGGGAGTAGGGGGATAATGAGCTGCACATAATGAATGTGGGGTGGGGGAGAGTAAATGATGATGGGGTGGGGAGAGCACGGACATGATATAATGAATTGGGGCAGGGGGTGCATGTAAATAATGAATGCGGGGAGCAGGAAGCATAGAGTAGGGGGCGTTGCGGATGCAGGAGTGTAACTGGTAACAAATTGGCGGAAAGAGTAGAGGTTCTAATTAAATTATATATTAAGTGCCTATTTACAGTTAATGGGGGCACCGTGGTGGATTACAATTTATATTTGGAATGGTAGGTGGCATAATAACTAACCATATATTGATGGTGGATGCACGTCTGTATTCAGCTGCGTAATGTAGAAGTTGGGGAATGTGCTCTAGATAACTGTGTTATTTTATGCAGAGACAAGTCCTGGCTGGAAGACGTGATGGCGGTCTGTGCTGAATGAAGGAGAAAAGCGTAGCTGAAGGACTTCACCTAGAGACGTCACCAGTGAGTCAGTGTATTACATGTACACTTACACTATATACTATGTACCGGGCTCCTGTGTATAATGTCACTGGTGATCACTGTATTACCTGTACACTATATACAGAGCTCCTATGTATAATGTCACTGGTGATCACTGTATTACCTGTACACTGACACTATATACAGAGCTCCTGTGTATAATGTCACTGGTGATCACTGTATTACCTGTACACTATATACAGAGCTCCTGTGTATAATGTCACTGGTGATCACTAGATTACCTGGACACTTACATTATACATACCATGTATAGAGCTCCCGTGTATAATGACACTTATGGTAATATTAGTAATGTGGTGGTAATATTAGTAATGTGGTGGTAATATGTGGTCTGGTCATGGTGTGGCAGTTTTTCTCCCTTCTGTGTGGTATTATTCGGCCACTATGTTGTGGTAATATGTGGTCTGGTCATGGTGTGGCGGTATTCCCTGTATGTGGTATTATTGGTCATTTAAAAAAAAAATGTATATGACACATTCCCTTAAAGAAAACTAAATAAAAATATATCTAAAAAGAGTATTGGATATTTTAAGAAAATTTTAATAGCTTAGAGTAGGGCCCGGCCAGAAGAGTCTACCTTATCGTGGTGGCGGCTTTAAAAATCTTTTGGCCAAAACAAAAGCTGATGGCTATGTATGTGGCGCCGTCACATGGCCGAACGTCAGGAGAACCTGGTGGCAGCGACGTGGACGAGCGCCAGGATTCTGCAGGGATCGCATGGGGGTAAGTATAACAAGTTTTATTTTTTTTAAATACAATTAATTAATCAGGAGTGGGGGAATCAGAGATGCACATGGGGGGGGATGAGAGATGCACATGGGGGGGATGAGAGATGCACATGGGGGGGTGAGAGATGCACATGGGGGGATGAGAGATGCACATGGGGGGGATGAGAGATGCACATGGGGGGGATGAGAGATGCACATGGGGGGGTGAGAGATGCACATGGGGGGGTGAGAGATGCACATGGGGGGGATGAGAGATGCACATGGGGGGGATGAGAGATGCACATGGGGGGGTGAGAGATGCACATGGGGGGGTGAGAGATGCACATGGGGGGGATGAGAGATGCACATGGGGGGGATGAGAGATGCACATGGGGGGGATGAGAGATGCACATGGGGGGGATGAGAGATGCACGGGGGGGTGAGAGATGCACATGGGAGGGATGTGAGATGCACATGGGAGGGATGTGAGATGCACATGGGGGGATGAGAGATGCACGGGGGGGTGAGAGATGCACATGGGAGGGATGAGAGATGCACGGGGGGGGAATGAGAGATGCACGGGGGGGGAATGAGAGATGCACATGGGAGGGATGAGAGATGCACGGGGGGGGGAATGAGAGATGCACGGGGGGGATGAGAGATGCACGGGGGGATGAGAGATGCACGGGGGGGCAAGAGATGCAGGGGGAGGGATGAGAGATGCACATGGGGGGGATGAGAGATGCACGGGGGGGGATGAGAGATGCACGGGGGGGTGAGAGATGCACATGGGAGGGATGAGAGATGCACATGGGGGGATGAGAGATGCACGGGGGGGTGAGAGATGCACATGGGAGGGATGAGAGATGCACATGGGGGGATGAGAGATGCACATGGGAGGGATGAGAGATGCACATGGGGGGATGAGAGATGCACATGGGAGGGATGAGAGATGCACATGGGGGGTGAGAGATGCACATGGGAGGGATGAGAGATGCACATGGGGGGATGAGAGATGCACATGGGAGGGATGAGAGATGCACATGGGGGGTGAGAGATGCACATGGGAGGGATGAGAGATGCACATGGGGGGATGAGAGATGCACGGGGGGGTGAGAGATGCACATGGGAGGGATGAGAGATGCACGGGGGGGGAATGAGAGATGCACGGGGGGGGAATGAGAGATGCACATGGGAGGGATGAGAGATGCACGGGGGGGGGAATGAGAGATGCACGGGGGGGATGAGAGATGCACGGGGGGATGAGAGATGCACGGGGGGGCAAGAGATGCAGGGGGAGGGATGAGAGATGCACATGGGGGGGATGAGGGATGCACGGGGGGGGATGAGAGATGCACGGGGGGGGATGAGAGATGCACGGGGGGGGATGAGAGATGCACGGGGGGGATGAGAGATGCACGGGGGGGTGAGAGATGCACGGGGGGGATGAGAGATGCACGGGGGGGTGAGCTGCACATGGGATGAGAGCTGCATATGGGGGGGATGAGGGCTGCACATGGGGGGGTTATGTTTACATAACTTTGTTGCCTTATGAAGGGCAGGGGGGGGCCCCCAAAAATTTCTTGCACAGGGGCCCACTACAGTCTGTGTCCGCCCCTGACACTAAGGCTATGTAACCACGATGCAGAAATGAAGCATTTTGTTCACGGCTGCCTCTAGCCAGCCCCCCAATTTTTTTTTTCTTTAATAACACAAACACCATGAGGGCTGGCTATCGTGTGTCCACGGCTGCCTCTAGCCAGCCCCCCAATTTTTTTTTTCTTTAATAACACAAACACCATGAGGGCTGGCTATCGTGTGTTCACGGATGCCTCTAGCCAGCCCCCCAATTTTTTTTTTTCTTTAATAACACAAACACCATGAGGGCTGGCTATCGTGTATCCACGGCTACCTCTAGCCAGCCCCCCAATTTTTTTTTTCTTTAATAACACAAGCACCATGAGGGCTGGCTATCGTGTGTCCACGGCTGCCTCTAGCCAGCCCCCCAATTTTTTTTTTCTTTAATAACACAAGCACCATGAGGGCTGGCTATCGTGTGTCCACGGCTGCCTCTAGCCAGCCCCCCAATTTTTTTTTTCTTTAATAACACAAACACCATGAGGGCTGGCTATCGTGTGTTCACGGCTGCCTCTAGCCAGCCCCCCAATTTTTTTTTTCTTTAATAACACAAACACCATGAGGGCTGGCTATCGTGTGTCCACGGCTGCCTCTAGCCAGCCCCCCAAATATTTTTTTTCTTTAATAACACAAACACCATGAGGGCTGGCTATCGTGTGTTCATGGCTGCCTCTAGCCAGCCCCCCAATTTTTTTTTCTTTAATAACACAAACACCATGAGGGCTGGCTATCGTGTGTTCACGGATGCCTCTAGCCAGCCCCCCAATTTTTTTTTTTCTTTAATAACACAAACACCATGAGGGCTGGCTATCGTGTATCCACGGCTACCTCTAGCCAGCCCCCCAATTTTTTTTTTCTTTAATAACACAAGCACCATGAGGGCTGGCTATCGTGTGTCCACGGCTGCCTCTAGCCAGCCCCCCAATTTTTTTTTTTCTTTAATAACACAAACACCATGAGGGCTGGCTATCGTGTGTTCACGGCTGCCTCTAGCCAGCCCCCCAATTTTTTTTTCTTTAATAACACAAACACCATGAGGGCTGGCTATCGTGTGTCCACGGCTGCCTCTAGCCAGCCCCCCAAATATTTTTTTTCTTTAATAACACAAACACCATGAGGGCTGGCTATCGTGTGTTCACGGCTGCCTCTAGCCAGCCCCCCAATTTTTTTTTTTCTTTAATAACACAAACACCATGAGGGCTGGCTATCGTGTGTCCACGGCTGCCTCTAGCCAGCCCCCTAATTTTTTTTTTCTTTAATAACACAAACACCATGAGGGCTGGCTATCGTGTGTCCACAGCTGCCTCTAGCCAGCCCCCCAATTTTTTTTTCTTTAATAACACAAACACCATGAGGGCTGGCTATCGTGTGTTCACGGCTGCCTCTAGCCAGCCCCCCAATTTTTTTTTTTCTTTAATAACACAAACACCATGAGGGCTGGCTATCGTGTATCCACGGCTACCTCTAGCCAGCCCCCCAATTTTTTTTTTCTTTAATAACACAAGCACCATGAGGGCTGGCTATCGTGTGTCCACGGCTGCCTCTAGCCAGCCCCCCAATTTTTTTTTTCTTTAATAACACAAACACCATGAGGGCTGGCTATCGTGTGTCCACGGCTGCCTCTAGCCAGCCCCCCAATTTTTTTTTTCTTTAATAACACAAACACCATGAGGGCTGACTATCGTGTGTTCACGGCTGCCTCTAGCCAGCCCCCCAATTTTTTTTTTCTTTAATAACACAAACACCATGAGGGCTGGCTATCGTGTGTTCACGGATGCCTCTAGCCAGCCCCCCAATTTTTTTTTTTTCTTTAATAACACAAACACCATGAGGGCTGGCTATCGTGTATCCACGGCTACCTCTAGCCAGCCCCCCAATTTTTTTTTTCTTTAATAACACAAGCACCATGAGGGCTGGCTATCGTGTGTCCACGGCTGCCTCTAGCCAGCCCCCCAATTTTTTTTTTCTTTAATAACACAAACACCATGAGGGCTGGCTATCGTGTGTTCACGGCTGCCTCTAGCCAGCCCCCCAATTTTTTTTTTCTTTAATAACACAAACACCATGAGGGCTGGCTATCGTGTGTCCACGGCTGCCTCTAGCCAGCCCCCCAAATATTTTTTTTCTTTAATAACACAAACACCATGAGGGCTGGCTATCGTGTGTTCATGGCTGCCTCTAGCCAGCCCCCCAATTTTTTTTTCTTTAATAACACAAACACCATGAGGGCTGGCTATCGTGTGTTCACGGATGCCTCTAGCCAGCCCCCCAATTTTTTTTTTTCTTTAATAACACAAACACCATGAGGGCTGGCTATCGTGTATCCACGGCTACCTCTAGCCAGCCCCCCAATTTTTTTTTTCTTTAATAACACAAGCACCATGAGGGCTGGCTATCGTGTGTCCACGGCTGCCTCTAGCCAGCCCCCCAATTTTTTTTTTTCTTTAATAACACAAACACCATGAGGGCTGGCTATCGTGTGTTCACGGCTGCCTCTAGCCAGCCCCCCAATTTTTTTTTCTTTAATAACACAAACACCATGAGGGCTGGCTATCGTGTGTCCACGGCTGCCTCTAACCAGCCCCCCAAATATTTTTTTTCTTTAATAACACAAACACCATGAGGGCTGGCTATCGTGTGTTCACGGCTGCCTCTAGCCAGCCCCCCAATTTTTTTTTTCTTTAATAACACAAACACCATGAGGGCTGGCTATCGTGTGTTCACGGCTGCCTCTAGCCAGCCCCCCAATTTTTTTTTTCTTTAATAACACAAACACCATGAGGGCTGGCTATCGTGTGTCCACGGCTGCCTCTAGCCAGCCCCCTAATTTTTTTTTTCTTTAATAACACAAACACCATGAGGGCTGGCTATCGTGTGTCCACAGCTGCCTCTAGCCAGCCCCCCAATTTTTTTTTTCTTTAATAACACAAACACCATGAGGGCTGGCTATCGTGTGTTCACGGCTGCCTCTAGCCAGCCCCCCAATTTTTTTTTTTCTTTAATAACACAAACACCATGAGGGCTGGCTATCGTGTGTCCACGGCTGCCTCTAGCCAGCCCCCTAATTTTTTTTTTCTTTAATAACACAAACACCATGAGGGCTGGCTATCGTGTGTCCACAGCTGCCTCTAGCCAGCCCCCCAATTTTTTTTTCTTTAATAACACAAACACCATGAGGGCTGGCTATCGTGTGTTCACGGCTGCCTCTAGCCAGCCCCCCAATTTTTTTTTTTCTTTAATAACACAAACACCATGAGGGCTGGCTATCGTGTATCCACGGCTACCTCTAGCCAGCCCCCCAATTTTTTTTTTCTTTAATAACACAAGCACCATGAGGGCTGGCTATCGTGTGTCCACGGCTGCCTCTAGCCAGCCCCCCAATTTTTTTTTTCTTTAATAACACAAACACCATGAGGGCTGGCTATCGTGTGTCCACGGCTGCCTCTAGCCAGCCCCCCAATTTTTTTTTCTTTAATAACACAAACACCATGAGGGCTGACTATCGTGTGTTCACGGCTGCCTCTAGCCAGCCCCCCAATTTTTTTTTTCTTTAATAACACAAACACCATGAGGGCTGGCTATCGTGTGTCCACGGCTGCCTCTAGCCAGCCCCCCAATTTTTTTTTTCTTTAATAACACAAACACCATGAGGGCTGGCTATCGTGTGTTCACGGATGCCTCTAGCCAGCCCCCCAATTTTTTTTTTTCTTTAATAACACAAACACCATGAGGGCTGGCTATCGTGTATCCACGGCTACCTCTAGCCAGCCCCCCAATTTTTTTTTTCTTTAATAACACAAGCACCATGAGGGCTGGCTATCGTGTGTCCACGGCTGCCTCTAGCCAGCCCCCCAATTTTTTTTTTCTTTAATAACACAAACACCATGAGGGCTGGCTATCGTGTGTTCACGGCTGCCTCTAGCCAGCCCCCCAATTTTTTTTTTCTTTAATAACACAAACACCATGAGGGCTGGCTATCGTGTGTCCACGGCTGCCTCTAGCCAGCCACCCAAATATTTTTTTTCTTTAATAACACAAACACCATGAGGGCTGGCTATCGTGTGTTCATGGCTGCCTCTAGCCAGCCCCCCAATTTTTTTTTCTTTAATAACACAAACACCATGAGGGCTGGCTATCGTGTGTTCACGGATGCCTCTAGCCAGCCCCCCAATTTTTTTTTTTCTTTAATAACACAAACACCATGAGGGCTGGCTATCGTGTATCCACGGCTACCTCTAGCCAGCCCCCCAATTTTTGTTTTCTTTAATAACACAAGCACCATGAGGGCTGGCTATCGTGTGTCCACGGCTGCCTCTAGCCAGCCCCCCAATTTTTTTTTTTCTTTAATAACACAAACACCATGAGGGCTGGCTATCGTGTGTTCACGGCTGCCTCTAGCCAGCCCCCCAATTTTTTTTTTCTTTAATAACACAAACACCATGAGGGCTGACTATCGTGTGTTCACGGCTGCCTCTAGCCAGCCCCCCAATTTTTTTTTTCTTTAATAACACAAACACCATGAGGGCTGGCTATCGTATGTCCACGGCTGCCTCTAGCCAGCCCCCCAATTTTTTTTTTCTTTAATAACACAAACACCATGAGGGCTGGCTATCGTGTGTTCACGGATGCCTCTAGCCAGCCCCCCAATTTTTTTTTTTCTTTAATAACACAAACACCATGAGGGCTGGCTATCGTGTATCCACGGCTACCTCTAGCCAGCCCCCCAATTTTTTTTTTCTTTAATAACACAAGCACCATGAGGGCTGGCTATCGTGTGTCCACGGCTGCCTCTAGCCAGCCCCCCAATTTTTTTTTTTCTTTAATAACACAAACACCATGAGGGCTGGCTATCGTGTGTTCACGGCTGCCTCTAGCCAGCCCCCCAATTTTTTTTTTCTTTAATAACACAAACACCATGAGGGCTGGCTATCGTGTGTCCACGGCTGCCTCTAGCCAGCCCCCCAAATATTTTTTTTCTTTAATAACACAAACACCATGAGGGCTGGCTATCGTGTGTTCACGGCTGCCTCTAGCCAGCCCCCCAATTTTTTTTTTCTTTAATAACACAAACACCATGAGGGCTGGCTATCGTGTGTCCACGGCTGCCTCTAGCCAGCCCCCCAATTTTTTTTTTCTTTAATAACACAAACACCATGAGGGCTGGCTATCGTGTGTTCACGGATGCCTCTAGCCAGCCCCCCAATTTTTTTTTTTCTTTAATAACACAAACACCATGAGGGCTGGCTATCGTGTATCCACGGCTACCTCTAGCCAGCCCCCCAATTTTTTTTTTCTTTAATAACACAAGCACCATGAGGGCTGGCTATCGTGTGTCCACGGCTGCCTCTAGCCAGCCCCCCAATTTTTTTTTTCTTTAATAACACAAACACCATGAGGGCTGGCTATCGTGTGTTCACGGCTGCCTCTAGCCAGCCCCCCAATTTTTTTTTTCTTTAATAACACAAACACCATGAGGGCTGGCTATCGTGTGTCCACGGCTGCCTCTAGCCAGCCCCCCAAATATTTTTTTTCTTTAATAACACAAACACCATGAGGGCTGGCTATCGTGTGTTCATGGCTGCCTCTAGCCAGCCCCCCAATTTTTTTTTCTTTAATAACACAAACACCATGAGGGCTGGCTATCGTGTGTTCACGGATGCCTCTAGCCAGCCCCCCAATTTTTTTTTTTCTTTAATAACACAAACACCATGAGGGCTGGCTATCGTGTATCCACGGCTACCTCTAGCCAGCCCCCCATTTTTTTTTTTCTTTAATAACACAAGCACCATGAGGGCTGGCTATCGTGTGTCCACGGCTGCCTCTAGCCAGCCCCCCAATTTTTTTTTTTCTTTAATAACACAAACACCATGAGGGCTGGCTATCGTGTGTTCACGGCTGCCTCTAGCCAGCCCCCCAATTTTTTTTTCTTTAATAACACAAACACCATGAGGGCTGGCTATCGTGTGTCCACGGCTGCCTCTAGCCAGCCCCCCAAATATTTTTTTTCTTTAATAACACAAACACCATGAGGGCTGGCTATCGTGTGTTCACGGCTGCCTCTAGCCAGCCCCCCAATTTTTTTTTTCTTTAATAACACAAACACCATGAGGGCTGGCTATCGTGTGTTCACGGCTGCCTCTAGCCAGCCCCCCAATTTTTTTTTTCTTTAATAACACAAACACCATGAGGGCTGGCTATCGTGTGTCCACGGCTGCCTCTAGCCAGCCCCCTAATTTTTTTTTTCTTTAATAACACAAACACCATGAGGGCTGGCTATCGTGTGTCCACAGCTGCCTCTAGCCAGCCCCCCAATTTTTTTTTTCTTTAATAACACAAACACCATGAGGGCTGGCTATCGTGTGTTCACGGCTGCCTCTAGCCAGCCCCCCAATTTTTTTTTTTCTTTAATAACACAAACACCATGAGGGCTGGCTATCGTGTGTCCACGGCTGCCTCTAGCCAGCCCCCTAATTTTTTTTTCTTTAATAACACAAACACCATGAGGGCTGGCTATCGTGTGTCCACAGCTGCCTCTAGCCAGCCCCCCAATTTTTTTTTCTTTAATAACACAAACACCATGAGGGCTGGCTATCGTGTGTTCACGGCTGCCTCTAGCCAGCCCCCCAATTTTTTTTTTTCTTTAATAACACAAACACCATGAGGGCTGGCTATCGTGTATCCACGGCTACCTCTAGCCAGCCCCCCAATTTTTTTTTTCTTTAATAACACAAGCACCATGAGGGCTGGCTATCGTGTGTCCACGGCTGCCTCTAGCCAGCCCCCCAATTTTTTTTTTCTTTAATAACACAAACACCATGAGGGCTGGCTATCGTGTGTCCACGGCTGCCTCTAGCCAGCCCCCCAATTTTTTTTTTCTTTAATAACACAAACACCATGAGGGCTGGCTATCGTGTATCCACGGCTACCTCTAGCCAGCCCCCCAATTTTTTTTTTCTTTAATAACACAAGCACCATGAGGGCTGGCTATCGTGTGTCCACGGCTGCCTCTAGCCAGCCCCCCAATTTTTTTTTTCTTTAATAACACAAACACCATGAGGGCTGGCTATCGTGTGTTCACGGCTGCCTCTAGCCAGCCCCCCAATTTTTTTTTTCTTTAATAACACAAACACCATGAGGGCTGGCTATCGTGTGTCCACGGCTGCCTCTAGCCAGCCCCCCAAATATTTTTTTTCTTTAATAACACAAACACCATGAGGGCTGGCTATCGTGTGTTCATGGCTGCCTCTAGCCAGCCCCCCAATTTTTTTTTCTTTAATAACACAAACACCATGAGGGCTGGCTATCGTGTGTTCACGGATGCCTCTAGCCAGCCCCCCAATTTTTTTTTTCTTTAATAACACAAACACCATGAGGGCTGGCTATCGTGTATCCACGGCTACCTCTAGCCAGCCCCCCAATTTTTTTTTCTTTAATAACACAAGCACCATGAGGGCTGGCTATCGTGTGTCCACGGCTGCCTCTAGCCAGCCCCCCAATTTTTTTTTTTCTTTAATAACACAAACACCATGAGGGCTGGCT